>NW_024114742.1:0-36413 GCF_003073215.2 Triticum urartu | reverse complement strand
CCCACCGAGCTTTAAACAACTTTATCAAAAGCTTAAAACGCAAGACCAGGCCTTGGCACAAAGACCATCTCATCCCTCTCCTCAGTCCACATGCATGATTGCACAAAATATTCAAAAATTTGAATAATGGCCCATGAATTTGAAAAAGATTATGAATTTTAATAATCTCACTAGTTTGAAAAATCATGAATTTTAAAATCTTCACATATTTAGAAAATTCAACAATATAAAAATGTCATGAATTTCGAAAGCTTTCGTGAGTTTGATTTTTTCACAAATTCAAAAAAGTCATATATTGGAAAAATAAATTAAAAGTCAAGAGGAACGAAAATAAAAATAAAAATAAAAAATAAATAGGAAAAAAACAAATGGAAAAAGAAAAAATAAAAATATAAAAATCCAATTAAAGCCAGGTAAAACAAGATGAAAAAGAGCCATAAAGGGAAAAATGGTCCGAAGAACATTCTGAAAGATCCGATGCAAAGGCCGCAACGTTGCGACTCTTTTATTGGCCAGCCCATTGCCCAGGTACACACTCGTCCTGTTCCCGGCAGATCCTATTTGACGCTTGCTAGCGTCAAAATGCCATGCCTTCACTCCGATTGGACCGGTCAATGTACGGGATCCGCGCGTTTCCTGTCAGGTTTTTCTCTTCAGTGGTTATTTACTACGGGTTTTCTCAATGCTTGTCCGTTTTCAGCGGTTTTGTTCTTTTGGTTCCTCTTTTTTCGTTTTTTATTTATCATTTATTTTCTTTATTTTTTCCTTCTTTTTTTGTGTGTGTTATATAAGTAGTTCATCGCATATTACAAAAAAATTAATTGTATATTAAGAAAATGTTCACCGTGTATTAGAAAAAAGTTAACCATACATTATAAAAATGTCCATGGTGCATTACAAAAATGTTCATCATACATGCAAAAAAATGTTCACCATATAAAGAAAATGTTCAAGGTATTTGAATTTTTTTTCATTTGTGTACCTAAAAATGTTCAGCATATTTAAACAATGTGTATTTAAAAATTGTTCAGTGTATATCACAAAATTGTTCAATGGTAAAAAAACAATTTTTTATCCGCCGCTGCAATTTGTTCTTAAGTACTCGCGCGGCATGTTACTCACTAGCATTCAGCAGCTCAACTTGTAAATAACGTATACTCTCTATCATGAGTTAGTGAGTTCAATTCTTTGATCGTGATTTTTGGGGATTTTAATAGTGGCACGCCATGACGCCACCAAATGGACCGGTCCATTCAGATCATGCACCCTGCGCGAAAGGTCATCGGTTTGATGCTCGTGAGCGTCAGCTAGGAGCTCTCCCTATTACCCGACCTACATGGCGAATAGAGAGGAAACGCGCAGCACCAATTCCCCCGCTCTTGCCCTGTGCTGGCCCATATTCAGAATGTGGCTCCTTTGTTTAATTTTGTTTCTTTCATTTTCTTCTTTAAAAATAGTTCGTGATTTCTAAAATATTCTGAATTTCAAAAACTATTCCAAAAAACAAATTTTTTTTTCACAAATTTGACAACCTTCTTGGATTTCAAAAGCAAATTCTGAACTTGAATTTATTTCATCCAAATTTGAAAAACATTCGTGAATTTGGAAAATCCCCCTGCATTTTAAAATGATTCATGAATTTGGAAAACTATTCTCAGATTTCAAAAAAAAATTGTGGATTTGAAAACATGTTCAAGAATTTCAAAAAATTTATCACAATTACACAAATTGTTCAATTATGAGAATGCCTACGGATCACAAAAAAAGTTCAAGAATTTGAAAAAATGAATTTAAAAACTTGTTCTTGTATTTCAAACAAAATTGGGAATTTGGAAATTGTTCACTGTTTCAAAACTGTTCATGAATTGAAAAATGTCTGAATTAAAAAATGTTAATGCTTCTAAAGAATGTTTCCAAATTTAAAAACTGTTCATGAATTTCAAATAATATTCATGTATTAGGAAATAATTCCCGTATTAAAAAATGAAAAAAATAAAAAGGAAGATAAGAAAAAAGGAAAGGAAAAAACCAGCAAAGAAAACACGGAGAAAAAAAAGGAAAACAGGAAGGGGAGACTCCCAAAATAAATAACTTATGACATTGCTACTTCGCTCCATGCGGAATGAAATAAGAAAGTTGGGGATCAGTAGGTCGATATCCAACGCCCTACCTGCCAAATAGGATCCGCCCTCATGAGGGTTGGGTGTGCACACCAAATAGGAGTATTACATAAGTGAGATATAGATTTCTCAAGAAAAATGTAAGAAAAATAAATCCCTTGCGCTTTTGAAAATCGGGAGAGAAGGAAATAAATCATGTGGGCATCTACAGGAGGCTACGCTCAGTTGTGTGGGCTGGACCGGAAAGCCCACTATGCGAACACGACGAGGACATGCTACTCCCCTTTGGCTGCAGCACGACTTTGTCTCGCCTATTGCGACAGAAAGCAGTAGCTAACCACCTGGTAAATGCACCAGCCCCATACTGTTCTGCATTTCTTTTATCTTTTTTGGTTAATTGAATATTTCTCAAATAGATTTAAATTTTAGCAAGACACATTTGGCATACCCTAGAAGTTTTAACTAATAATACACTAGAAACCGGTATTTTTTTGTTAGATTATATGCCTTAAAAATCTCTATCATGACGTGACATTAGTATATATAAAAACACAAATGCAATTATAAATTTATACACTATATAGTTAATACAACTTTTATAAAATAATTCAAAGATGTTTTTATATCATGCAATTTAAATTTGAGATGTGTAATTTTGTATTGATATATATATATATATATATATATATATATATATAAATTGCATCACAAAAAGAGAATAGGTATTATTTACAAAAATCCTTATGTTGTTAAATATGCTATCTTACTAATGTATAAGTGTTGTAATTAAAGATACAATATTTCATAACTTGTTTAAAGAAGTACAAAAGTTTATTACAAAAATATAGGTTTTACTATGCATCGGGTCCAATAGGTGTTTGAATTGGCCTGGAACTGGAACGAGCGCGGGTTGGGGTTGCTACAGTGCAGGGGCGGCCAGCGATGGGAGGAGGATGTGCACATAGAACTTTGTTATTCAGGGGGCTTCTTCTAAAATGAAAACATGTATACACAGTTCACTGCAATACTGGTAGAAAAATGGTCAAACGTGAGACACATTATGTAACGCCCTCGATGCGGCTATATCTCTTACGTGTCGAAGCACGATTTAGAGGCATAACCGCATTGAAAGTAATGTCGCAAGTAAGGTAATCTTCACAACATCCCATGTAAATAGATAATAAGGGGAAAGGTACATAGTTGGCTTACACTCGCCACGTCAAACAAAGTACATAAATAGCATTACATCAACCAATCACTCATGGTCCGTCTACGGTACCAAAATAAAAGATCAACCCAACATGCGACACGGTCCCGATCGCCCCAACTGGGCACCACTACTGATCATCTAGGAAAGACACATAGTAACAACGAGAGTCTTCATTGAACTCCCACTTGAGCTCAAGCGCATCGTCTGGAGCGGTATCATCGGTCCATGCATCTGGTTTTGGAAGTAAACTGTGAGTCACGGGGACTCAGCAATCTCGCACCCTCGCGATCAAGACTATTTAAGCTTATAGGTAAGGCAAGGTAGTATGTGGAGCTGCAGCAAGCGACTAGCATATATGGTGGCTAACCTGTTCGCAAAAGAGAGCGAGAAGAGAAGGCAAAGCGAACGAAGAATTAGAGAACAACCTACGGCAAACATTACTCCAACACCGTGTTCACTTCCCGGACTCCGCCGAGAAGAGACCATCACGGTAACACACACAGTTGATTCATTTTAATTAAGTTAAGGTTCAAGTTATCTATAACCGGACATTAACAAATTCCCATCTGCCCATAACCGCGGGCACGGCTTTCGAAAGTTCAAATCCCTGCAGGGGAGTCCCAACTTAGCCCATGACAAGCTCTCACGGTCAACGAAGGAATAGACCTCCTCCCGAGACTTCCGATCAGACTCGGTATCCCGGTCTACAAGACACTTCGACAAGTTAAAACAAATCCAGCAACACCGCCCGAATGTGCCGACAAATCCCGATAGGAGCTGCACATATCTCGTTCTCAGGGCACACTCAGATTGTCCAAACTTCCGGTAGGCCAGCCCAGAGTTGCCCCTGGTGGTCACCGGCGGCTGACGAGGTGGACCAACACTCAGAGGAGCACTGGCCCGGGGGGGGGTAAAATAAGATGACCCTCTGGGCTCCGGAAACCCAAGGGAAAAAGAGGCTAGGTGGCAAATGGTAAAACCAAGGTTGGGCATTGCTGGAGGAGTTTTATTCAAGGCGAACTGTCAAGGGGTTCCCATTATACCAACCGCGTAAGGAACGCAAAATCCGGGAACATAACACCGATATGACGGAAACTAGGGCGGCAAGAGTGGAACAAAACACTAGGCAGAAGGCCGAGCCTTCCACCCTTTACCAAGTATATAGATGCATTAAGATAACAAGATAATATAATGATATCCCAACAAGTAAATAATGTTCCAACAAGGAACGGTCTCCAATCTTCACCTGCAACTAGCAACGCTATAAGAGGGGCTGAGCAAAGCGGTAACATAGCCAATCAACGGTTTGCTAGGACATGGTGGGTTAGAGGTTTGACATGGCAATTTGGGAGGCATGATAAGCAAGTGGTAGGCATCGTAGCATAGGCATAGCAAAAGAGCGAGCATCTAGCAAAGCAAAGATAGAAGTGATTTCGAGGGTATGATCATCTTGCCTGCAAAGTTGTCAGAGTTGTCTGGATCCTCGAAAGCAAACTCAACGGGCTCCTCGTTAGCGAACTCGTCTCCCGGCTCTACCCAAACAAGGCAGACAAACGAAAAGGACACAATCAACCACGTGCAAAGATCAAACAACATGATGCAAACATGGTATGCTATGCGGGATGCGATATGTGATGCATATGCAAGATTTGACAAGGAATGAAAGAACCTGGCCTCAACTTGGAAAACCAAGTGTGCCACTGGAAAGGTGAGGTGATTTCGGTTGAAATCGATATAAAGATCACCGGAATCGGATGCACGGTTTGGAAATGGCAAGCAAAACAAATATGGCACCAGTCTGCGATAAACAACAAGTAACCATATAAATGCAACAAATTAAACATGCTACAGCACTCAAACATGGCAACAAAATACACGTAAGGGATCCATTCATAATGCTTGACAAAAGATGAACACTGAGCTACGGCCAATTCATCCATTAACAGGTTCAAACAAGCATGACAAAAGTGCAATTGGTAAACAGATTTCAGACTTAGTGAAATTAACACAAGCCTGGAATTTCAGCAAGAAAAATATATGCTACAGGAACTTAACATGGCAAAGCAAGGCATGGAATGGAGCTACTCAAAGAGCTTAACAAAAGTCCCTTAGTGACCTTGAGCCAAAAGGGATCAAAAAATACCATTGCAAGCATGTGAACATGGCAAAAACATAATCAGATGCACTCACGAGCTCGATGCACTCACTACAGAGCAAGGCATGACAAACTAAGCATACACCCATCAAGAATGCACATTATACAAGCTAGACATGGCAAGAACAACAACATAGCATGCACGGATAACTACAACATCCTCGGCAAAATCGCTAACAAGTAGACAATCTGCCAGATTCACGAAATAGCAAAAGTAGAGCTCGATTGACTCAAGCTAGGGTGCTCCATAAATTGCAAACAAAGACATGGATGGATAGAGCACTACAAGATTAACAAATCATCCTTACTGATCATCCTCAAAGGCACGGATCACTAGGAAACAACATGAACATATGGCATATTGATAAAAACAGATCAAGGACTTAGTGAATTGCCTAAGTCCCTGAAATCAGCATTAACGAATGCACCACTTTGCAAGCTTGTGCTACTCACCACACATATCACAAAAATACATGGATAGCACCTATTGGAAGATGGCAAAGCATGACAAAACACATGTAGAGCTCAGGGCATATCATGCACACATTAATCATGGCAAAAATGACAAATAGCTATTTGGTGCAGCAGATCTGACAATTAACTCAAATAGCACTCTTCCAACAGCATTGCGGGCATCAAATGAGCTCAAATGAAAATGATGCAATGAGATGAAATGATGTACTCTCTGAGACGAACATTTTGATATGCTACACGCCCAAAACGGAGCTACGGATGCGGAGATATAGCATGATGAAACATGCAAAATAATTAGGGTTCAAGGGATAAAAAGTCAACCGTCCCAACTCAGATCCAGATCCGGCCGGGATCACTGTTCACGCGCGGAAGCCGAGGTCGCCGGAACTTCACCGGAGACGTCGCCGAGAAGAGGTGGAGGTCGGGGCGGCGCGGATCCGGGCGGGGAGGCGAGGAGGCGAGGCCGGTCGGCACCGGGGCGCTCGCCGGCGTCGAGGGGCGGCGGCCGGCGAGATGGGGCGGCGCGGCGGAGCAGCGGAGCGACGGAGTGGCACCGGAGCTCGCCGGAGCTCGGGCGGCGAACGACGCCAGGGAAGAAGGCGGCGGGCGCTCGGGCGCGGTCGCGGGGGAGCTCAAGCCGCGGGGGCCTGCCTTGGGCTCGGCGGGCCTCAGCGGCGCGCGGGTCGGCGGCGGTGATGTGGCCGCGTTAGGAGTGTCAGCGGCAGGGGCAGACATGTCCGTCCGATGAGGTTTCGTCCGGCGGCGGCGGGGTAGATGGATCTAGGGTTTCGGGGAGAAGAACCGTGGATTTCGGAGGGACCTATTTATAGGCATAGAGGGAGCTAGGAGAGTCCAAATGAGGTGCGGTTTTCGGCCACGCGATCGTGATCGAACGCTCTAGATGATGGAGAGGGTTTTGGTGGGTTTTGGGCCAAATTGGAGGGGTGTTGGGCTGCAACACACACGAGGCCTTCTCGGTCCCTCGGTTAACCGTTGGAGCATCAAACGAAGTCCAAATGGTACAAAACTTGACAGGCGGTCTACCGGTAGTAAACCAAGGCCGCTTGGCAAGTCTCGGTCCAATCCGGAAATGTTTAACCCCCACACACGAAAAGAGGTAGAAAGGACCACCGGAGGAGATAGGAGCGCCGGAATGCAAAACGGACAACGGGGAAAATGCTCGGATGCATGAGACGAACACGTATGCAAATGCAATGCACATGATGACATGATATGAGATGCATGACAACGACAACAACACACGGAGACAAAAACACGAACCCAGAGAAAATAAAATAACTTAGCGCCGGAAACGGCAAGAGTTGGAGTACATATTAGGTAAATTACATCCGGGGTGTTACAACACTCCACCACTACGAAAGGATCTCGTCCCGAGATCTAGGACTGGAAGAACGCCGGGTACTCAGAACGGAGGTGATCCTCGCGTTCCCAGGTGGCTTCACGGTCGGAATGGTGTGACCACTTGACTTTGAGGAATTTGATTGACTTATTGCGAGTCTTGCGTTCAAGTCTCTTCAAGAATAGCAACGGGTGCTCACGATAAGAGAGATCTTCTTGGAGATCAATGTCTTCGAAGTTGACGGTGCGGTCAGGAGTCTTGAAGCACTTGCGGAGCTGAGAGACATGGAACACGTCGTGCACATTTGCAAAGTTTGAAGGAAGCTCGAGTTGATAGGCGAGATCGCCTCTCTTGCTGACGATCTTGAAAGGACCCCACGTATCTAGGGGCAAGCTTCCCTTGATACCGAAGCCTGAGTACCTTTCATTGAGAGAGACGCGGAGGTAAACATGATCTCCGATCTCGAAAGCCAAATCACGGTGCTTACTATCATAGTAGCTCTTCTGGCGCGATTGCGCTGCTTTGAGGTTATCTCGAATGACTTTGCACATTTCCTCTGCCTCTGTGATTAAGTCATTTCCCAGAAGTTGACGTTCACCGGTTTCAGACCAGTTGAGAGGGGTACGGCACTTCCTGCCATACAGAATTTCGAATGGGGCCTTGCCCGAACTTGCTTGAAAACTGTTGTTGTAGGAGAATTCAGCATATGGAAGACAATCCTCCCACTTCATGCCGAAGGAGATCACACAAGCCCTGAGCATATCTTCAAGAATCTGGTTGACACGCTCGACTTGACCGCTAGTTTGAGGATGGAAAGCTGTACTGAAGCGGATGTTGGTGCCCATGGCCTTCTGAAAAGAATCCCAAAACTTGGAGGTAAAGATGTTGCCACGGTCTGAAGAGATCACCTGTGGAATACCGTGCAGAGAGACAATCGAGAGGTATAGAGCTCCGCCAATTGAGCTGCAGTGATAGACTCTTTGATAGGCAGAAAGTGAGCCACTTTAGTGAGTTTGTCGATGACAACGAATATAGCATCATTGCCACCTGGACTTTGGAAACCCAGTCACGAAGTCCATCTCAATGTGGTCAAACTTCCATTCTGGAATGGCAAGAGGTTGGAGGAGACCAGCTGGCCTTTGGTGTTCTGCCTTCACTCTTCTGCAGACATCACACTCATTCACGAACTGAGCAATCTCGCGCTTCATTCGAGTCCACCAATAAGCCTGCTTGAGGTCCTGATACATCTTCGTGCTCCCAGGGTGGATGGAGAGGAGTGAATTGTGAGCCTCGTTCATGATAACCTTACGAAGATCACCTTTGGGCACAACAATACGATCCTCGAAGAAGAGAGTATCCTTGTCATCAAGGCGGTAGCACTTGTACTTGGGTTGACTCTTGGCAATCCCAATCTTCACCTTCTTCACCATAGCATCAAGAAGTTGAGCCTCGAATCTGGTCTTCCAAGGTAGGAGAGACTTGAAGGTTGGCGAGGAAACCTTGAGGAACAACTTGCAGATTGAGTTTGCGGAAAGCTTCACAAAGCTCGGGTTGATAAGGCTTGAGAATCAGACTGTTGCAATAAGCCTTCCTGCTCAATGCGTCAGCAATCACATTGGCCTTGCCTGGAGTATACTCGATACTCGGATTATACTCTTGAATCATTTCGACCCATCGAGTCTGCCTGAGGTTGAGATTAGGCTGAGTGAAGATGTACTTGAGACTCTTGTGGTCAGTGAAAATGTCCACTTTTCTTCCCAATAAGAGATGTCTCCAAGTCAAAAGAGCATGCACAACTGCCGCCAACTCGAGGTCATGAGTGGGGTAGTTCTTCTCGTTGGGCTTCAACTGGCGAGAGGTATAAGCCACAACTTTCTTCTCTTGCATCAACACTGCACCAAGACCTTGAAGAGAGGCATCGCAGAAGACCTCGAACGGTTTGGATTCATCAGGAGGAGTCAGAACTGGAGCAGTGACCAATTTCTCTTTCAAAGTGTTGAAAGCGATGTCACATTCCGGAGACCAAACGTACTTGACGTGCTTCTGGAGAAGGTTTGAAAGAGGCTTCGCGATCTTGAAAAGTTCTCAACGAACCTTCGACAGTAGCTTGCGAGACCGAGGAAGCTACGGAGTTGCTTCACGTTCTGAGGTGGTTCCCAATTCACAATTGCAGACACCTTCTCAGGATTCACCGCAATGCCCTTGGCAGAGATGATATGCCCAAGATATGAACCTCATCGAGCCAAAACTCGCACTTTGAGAACTTGGCGTAGAACTGATGTTCCCTGAGCTTATCGAGCACCAAACGCAAGTGCTTGGCATGATCTTCCTTGTTCTTCGAAAAGACCAGAATGTCGTCGAGATAGACCAAAACGAAGTCATTGGTGTAGGCGTTGAAGATGAAGTTCATCATGCGAGAGAAAGTCGGAGGAGCGTTGACGAGGCCAAAAGACATGACAGTGTATTCATATGAACCATAGCTTGTCCTGAAAGCCGTCTTGGGAATATCTTGCTCACGGATTCGAATCTGATGATAACCCATACGGAGATCAAGCTTGGAGAATACTTGGGCACCTTTGAGTTGTTCGAACAGCTCGTTGATGTTGGGAAGTGGGTATTGTTCTTGATAGTCTTCTTGTTCAATGGACGGTAGTCAACACAAAGTCGGTCCGTTCCATCCTTCTTCTTCACAAAAAGTACTCCACAACCCCACGGAGAGGAACTAGGTCGGATGAGCCCATTCGCTCTTGAATATCGAGTTGCTTCTTCAGCTCCTTCAACTCTTCAGGTCCGAGCTTGTAAGGACGCTTGCAAACCGGTTCCGTGCCAGGCTCAAGATCGATGACGAATTCAACTGGCCGGTGCGGAGGCATTCCTGGAAGCTCTTCTGGAAAGACGTCTTGATATTCGCAAACGACTGGAATTTGCGAGATAGCATCCAGTTCACCCTTCTCATTGAGAGAAAATAGACGGATGTATCGTCATGCGGCAAAGACAATTACATCCTCAGACGAATGAGTCAATTGAATCTGCCTGGCTGCACAATCAAGCTGAGCCTTGTGCTTAGAAAGCCAATCCATCCCGAGAATAAGATCAATATCCGAGTTACCAAGAACCATTGGAGAAGCCAGAAACTTGAAATCACCCATCATGATAGAAACATCCGGACTATTGAAGTAGCCCTCATAGACTTAGCCGGAGAAACCACTCCCATAGGTTTACCCAACATTTGCGAAACGAAGTCATGCTTGGAAACAAATGATCTTGACATGAAACAATGCGATGCACCAGTGTCAAAAAGAACTTTTGCGGGAAAAGAGTTAACTGGAAAGTTACCCATGATGACATCTGACGAGTCCTCTGCCTGAGCTGCATTCAGCAAGTTGACCTTGGCATGCTTGGGGTTATGCTTGACCACAGCTGTACTTGCCGATCTCACAGGAGGAGGAGGAGGAGGGCCTCTGATTGAAGCATTTGTTGGCATAGTGACCCTTCTGTTGGCACTTGTTGCACGTGACCTCTGAAAGCGGACGGTGATACGGAGCACTCAATCTTGGAGCTTGAGACGAAGTCTTGTTCTGAAAGCCAGGGTTGGGTGGGTGGGAAGATCCACTGCCACCTTTGCTCTTCTGATACGGCTGACGGAACGGAGGAGGAGGAAGCCAATACTTCTGCTGCTTGGCCACTTGAGTAGAGGAAGAAGGAGTAGCATCTCTGACTCGCTTCTTGGAGCATCACACTTCAGTTGAGCAGCCTCTTGCTTCAATGCCATGTTGTAGAACTCATCGTACCTCAAGGGCTCAAAGAGAACAAGAGCTAGCTGGATTTCTTCTCTGAGACCACCCCTGAACTGGTATATCATGCTCTTCTCATCAGGGACGTCCTGCTTAGCAAAGCGGGCGAGCTTCTGAAACAACTTGTTGTAGTCATAGACAGACAAAGAGCCTTGCTTCAGGTTGCGGAATTCCTCACGCTTGCTTTCAACCACGCTCTGAGGAATATGATGAGCTTTGAAGTCTTGACGGAATTCATCCCAGGTAATCACACGGCCTCCTCTGGAATCTTGTACTGCTGGAACCATTCTGCAGCTTGGTCTTTGAGTTGGAAGGAAGCGAACTTGACAAAGTCCTCAGGCCTGACGTTACTGCACTCGAAATGCTTGCATAAGTCCACGAGCCAATCGTCAGCATCAGTTGCCTCAACACAATTGCTGAAGGTCTTTGGCTGGTTAGCAAGGAACTGGTTGAGTGTAGCAAAGTGATTCTGATTGTTGCCTTGGTTGCCTTGGTTCGCTTGGTTGCGCTCTTGAAGAATTTGCATGATCAACTGCGTGTTTGCATTGGTTGCGGCCATCACAGCTTGCCATGCCTCCGGAGGAGGGGGAGGTGGTGGCGGATCCTGATTCTGATTCTGATTGCTGCTCTTAGCGGGAGCCATCCTGAAGAGGGTGACATCCGTTAGCACATTGACAGATAAAATTGAAGCTGAATCAAGCGGGATGAAATTGCAACATATAGTCTTCACATCCGAACATAAGAAACGAATGCATTCCACTTGAAATGGTCACATATCCATAAATTGAGAAGCCACTTAGAATTTAGGTAGAGGAATAAATCAACAAGGTACGGATCAAGAATGAATACTCGGTAAGAAATCCCAATCTCAAACCAAATATCCGTGGAAGAAGAACTAGAGCTACAAGAATTCCCACCTATGAAACTCCCGAACCTTTCCGGTTATGCAATCAGGTGTTGGGGATACAGGGGAAGCATAATATCTCACCCAAATCTAGCAAATCCTACATCCAGCTGTATCCATCCTTCAACACATAACCGAGAAAAACTTCGGAAACCATCTACCTCAACCTTCGAAAAGCATCCGTTATACAAGTTATGGCAATACTCCCGAACTCCCGCCCCAGTACTGGGTGGCGTCGAGGTTATCTCACCAACAACTGCATAAAAGAGATTTTCGATGTCGGCGAACTAAACTCAGGTATTCCAGAACTGCAACGATAAAATTGTGACGACAACACCTCGGAGCTCAACTCCCCGGGACACTGCCACAACCCCTAAATGACAGGAGGCACCAAGAACAATGTTCTCGTCACAAAACCATCGGAACGATTCCAAGATACCCGCGTGATCCTAAAAAAATTTAGTGAAATTTGAGAAGAGAAGAGTCAAAACTCTACGTCAGGATGCCTTACCAGAGCGATGAAGGGACTGGGGAGTAAAAAGAATTCCTAAACTCTCCGATATATAATTCCTAAATGACTCAAAACATTTTTCTAGACTCAACAACGGCTGCTAAAAACGATCAAGCAGTGGGGGCTCCTAAGGTCGGGGAAGGCTCTGATTACCAACTTGTAACGCCCTCGATGCGGCTATATCTCCTACGTGTCGAAGCACGACTTAGAGGCATAACCGCATTGAAAGCAATGTCGCAAGTAAGGCAATCTTCACAACATCCCATGTAATATAGATAATAAAAGGGGAAGGTACATAGTTGGCTTACACTCGCCACGTCAAACAAAGTACATAAATAGCATTACATCATCCAATCACTCATGGCCCGACTACGGTGCCAAAATAAAAGATCAACCCAACATGCGACACGGTCCCGATCGCCCCAACTGGGCACCACTACTGATCATCAGGGAAAGACACATAGTAACGGCGTGAGTCCTCGTCGAACTCCCACTTGAGCTCAAGCGCGTCATCTGGAACGGAGTCATCAGGCCCTGCATCTGGTTTGGAAGTAATCTGTGAGCCACAGGGACTCAGCAATCTCGCACCCTCGCGATCAAGACTATTTAAGCTTATAGGTAAGGCAAGGTAATATGTGGAGCTGCAGCAAGCGACTAGCATATATGGTGGCTAACCTGTTCGCAAAAGAGAGCGAGAAGAGAAGGCAAAGCATGAACGAAGAACTAGAGAACAACCTACGGCAAACATTACTCCAACACCGTGTTCACTTCCCGGACTCCGCCGAGAAGAGACCATCACGGTAACTCACACAGTTGATTCATTTTAATTAAGTTAAGGTTCAAGTTATCTACAACCGGACATTAACAAATTCCCATCTGCCCATAACCGCGGGCACGGCTTTCGAAAGTTCAAATCCCTGCAGGGGAGTCCCAACTTAGCCCATGACAAGCTCTCACGGTCAACGAAGGATATAACCTTCTCCCGAGACATTCCGATCAGACTCGGTATCCCGGTTCTACAAGACAACTTCGACAAGTTAAAACAAATCCAGCAACACCGCCCGAATGTGCCGACAAATCCCGATAGGAGCTGCACATATCTCGTTCTCAGGGCACACAGGATAAGCTAAGCGTACGGGAGCCAACGTAACCCAAGTTGCCAAGGGACGGCCCCGCACGGTGCTCTAGGTTGGACCAACACTCAGAGGAGCACTGGCCCGGGGGGTTAATAAGATGACCCTTGGGCTCCGGAAACCCAAGGGAAAAAGAGGCTAGGTGGCAAATGGTAAAACCAAGGTTGGGCATTGCTGGAGAGTTTTATTCAAGGCGAACTGTCAAGGGGTTCCCATTATTACCCAACCGCGTAAGGAACGCAAAATCCGGGAACATAACACCGATATGACGGAAACTAGGGCGGCAAGAGTGGAACAAAACACTAGGCGAGAGGCCGAGCCTTCCACCCTTTACCAAGTATATAGATGCATTAAGATAACAAGATAATATAATGATATCCCAACAAGTAAATAATGTTCCAACAAGGAACGATCTCCAATCTTCACCTGCAACTAGCAACGCTATAAGAGGGGCTGAGCAAAGCGGTAACATAGCCAATCAACGGTTTGCTAGGACATGGTGGGTTAGAGGTTTGACATGGCAATTTGGGAGGCATGATAAGCAAGTGGTAGGCATCGTAGCATAGGCATAGCAAAAGAGCGAGCATCTAGCAAAGCAAAGATAGAAGTGATTTCGAGGGTATGATCATCTTGCCTGCAAAGTTGTCAGAGTTGACTGGATCCTCGAAAGCAAACTCAACGGGCTCCTCGTTAGCGAACTCGTCTCCCGGCTCTACCCAAGCAAGACAAACAAGCAACAAGGAACACAATCAACCACGTGCAAAGCTCAAACAACATGATGCAAACATGGTATGCTATGCGGGATGCGATATGTGATGCATATGCAAGATTTGACAAGGAATGAATGAACCTGGCCTCAACTTGGAAATCCAAGAGTGCCACTGGAAAGGTGAGGTGATTTCGGTTGAAATCGATATAAAGAACACGGAATCGGATGCACGGTTTGGAAATGGCAAGCAATTCAAATATGGCACGGTCTGCGATAAACAGCAAGTAGCCATCTAAATGCAACAAGTTAAACATGCTACAGCACCCAAACATGGCAACAAAATACATGGCAGGGATCCATTCATGATGCTTAACAAAAGATGAACACTGAGCTACGGCCAATTCATCCATTAACAGGTTCAAACAAGCATGGCAAAAGTGCAATTGGTAAACAGATTTCAGACTTAGTGAAATTAACACTTGTCTGGAATTTCAGATCAGGTAGCACACTTTGAAGCATGAAAACTATATGCTACAGGAACTTAACATGGCAAAGTAAAGCATGGCATGGAGCTACTCAAAGAGCTTAACAAAAGTCCCTTAGTGACCTTGAGCCAAAAGGGATCAGAAAATACAATTGCAAGCATGTGAACATGGCAAAAACATAATCAGATCTACAGACTTAGTGAAAAACTGGAGCATGCAAATCAGATATCAAGTAGGCATGTTTACGAGCTCGATGCACTCACTACAGAGCAAGTGCATGACAATCTAAGCATACACCCATCAAGAATACACATTATACAAGCTATAGACATGGCAAGAACAACAACATGGCATGCACGGATCAACTACAAACATCCTCGGCAAAATTGCTAACAAGTAGACAATCTGCCCAGATTCACGAAATAGCAAAAGTAGAGCTCGATTGACTCAAGCTAGGGTGCTCCATAATTGCAAACAAAGACATGGATGGATAGAGCACTACAATATTAACAAATACATCCTTACTGATCATCCTCAAAAGAGGCACGGATCACTAGGAAACAACATGAACATATGGCATATTGATAAAACAGATCAAGGACTTAGTGGAATTGCTAAGTCCCTGAAATCAGCATTAACGAATGCACCACTTTGCAAGCTTGTGCTAGTCACCACACACATCACAAAAATACATGGATAGCACCTCTGGAAAGATGGCAAAGCATATAACAAAACATGTAGAGCTCAGGGGCATATCATGCACACAATAATCATGGCAAAAATGACAAATAGCTATTTGGAGCAGCAGATCTGACATATTACTCAAATAGCACTCTTCCAACAGCATTTCGGGCATCAAGATGAACTCAAATGAAAATGATGCAATGAGATGAAATGATGTACTCTCTGAGACGAACATTTTGATATGCTATATGCCCAAAACGGATCTACGGATGCAAAGTTACGGCACGATGAACATGGCAAAAAATTAGGGTTTCTGGAGAAAAAGTCAACCGAGGTACTCAGATCTCGATCCAGCCGCACGGAAAACGGCCGCCGGAGTCTTCGCCGGAGTTGAGGGCGCGGTGGCCGGAGACGACGTAGAAGGCCGAGAGAGGGCTTGGGGCGCCGGAGCTGGGGCGGCGGGGCGGCGAGAGGAGGCGGGCGCCGAGCGGCTGGGCCGCGGGGGCCTGCCCGGACCGCGCGGGCCGATGCGGTCGGCGGCGATGTGGGCGCTCGGGCCGCACGCTGGCATCCCGGAGGCCGGCGGGGAAGCGGACAATGTCCGGCCTGCGGGTTTTTGTCCGGCGGCGGCGGGTGGAGGTGGATCTAGGGTTTCGGGAGAGGGGAAACGAGAATTTCGGAGGGGGTATTTATAGGCATAGAGGGAGCTAGGAGTGTCCAAATGAGGTGCGGTTTTCGGCCACGCGATCGTGATCGAACGCTCTAGATGATGGAGAGGGTTTTGGTGGGTTTTGGGCCAAAATGGAGGGGTGTTGGGCTGCAACACACACGAGGCCTTTTCGGTCCCTCGGTTAACCGTTGGAGCATCAAACGAAGTCCAAATGGTACGAAACTTGACAGGCGGTCTACCGGTAGTAAACCAAGGCCGCTTGGCAAGTCTCGGTCCAATCCGGAAATGTTTAATCCCCACACACGAAAGAAAGGTAGAAATGACCACCGGAGGAGAACGGAGCGCCGGAATGCAAAACGGACAACGGGGAAAATGCTCGATGCATGAGACGAACACGTATGCAAATGCAATGCACATGATGACATGATATGAGATGCATGACAACGACAACAACACACGGAGACAAAAACCCGAACCCGAGAAAATAAAATAACTTAGCGCCGGAAACGGCAAGAGTTGGATTACATATTAGGTAAATCATATCTGGGGAGTGTTACACCCGCCTTGCAATGCCGAAGACAATTGCGCGCCGGACTCGTCGTCATTGAAGCCTGGTTCAGGGGCTACTAGGGAGTCCTGGATTAGGGGGTGTTCGGATAGCCGAACTATACCTTCAGCCGGACTCCTGGACTATGAAGATACAAGATTGAAGACTTCGTCCCGTGTCCGGGAGGGACTTTCCTTGGCGTGGAAGGCAAGCTTGGCGATACAGATATTTAGATCTCCTACCATTGTAACCGACTTTGTGTAACCCTAACCCTATCCGGTGTCTATATAAACCGGAGGGTTTTAGTCCGTAGGACAATATACACATCAACAATCATACCATAGGCTAGCTTCTAGGGTTTAGCCTCTCTGATCTCGTGGTAGATCTACTCTTGTACTACCCATATCATCAATATTAATCAAGCAGGACGTAGGGTTTTACCTCCATCGAGAGGGCCCGAACCTGGGTAAAACTTCGTGTCCCTTGCCTCCTGTTACCATCCGGCCTAGACGCACAGTTCGGGACCCCCTACCCGAGATCCGCCGGTTTTGACACCGACAGCAGCTTTCATCCAGGAACTAAACCAACACATTCGACGCCAGGAGAATCAGATGTGCGCAGACATGATAGATTGAAGAAGGCGAAGACAAGGATCATCGAGCTGGAAGAAGAACTTAAGTCTACACGCGATGGATATGAGGAGGAAATTGCGACACTACTGGAGAAGAATGACGACCTGATTAAGAAGATCGGAATATTCATGGGAGACCCCACTCCAGTAGAAGAAGATGAAGAACCCAAGGAGATTCGTCCGGAGGACTACATCATCATCGACGACACCGACTCCGACCCTAGTGATGATGACTTTGAAGACGAAGCTGGAGCAGATATCATGGAGTCTTCCACCGATCAAAATTTCTAGATGACCACCCAATGATTAGTAGTATTCCCCCATGTATTCAGTAGTAGTTGAGCACTTTTGCGATAGTTCTAGACCGCTTGTATGCCCTTGCTTGATTGATTGAGTGAAATGATTGTGTTTGTCTCATGTGCATATGGGTAGTGCCTTCTCATTAGACCTCATTCTATTCTAATCTCTTCCATCTAAACCCATCAGATGCCTCCGAGACGTGACCCCGGATTTGCCTTCCCGCCGGAGCTCACTCAGTTGATCCAGCAGCAGAACACCTTGATGCAATTGCTAGTTCAGAACCAGGGAACAACAACAACAACAACCCACCGCCAGTGGACAACCTAGCCCGTTTTCTAAGGTTACAACGCCGGTGTTTTCCAGTAGCACCGAGCCTATAGTTGCTGATGATTGGCTACCGTATTGGAAGGGAGTTGACCACCGCAGGTTGCACAGATGCTGAGAAGGTGCGCTTTGCCGCACATCAATTGGATGGACCAGCAGCCTCATGGTGGGAGAATTACACGGCCACTTTCCCCATAGCCAACGTCACTTGGGACCAGTTTCAGCAAGCTTTCCGCACAGCCCATGTCTCAACTGGAGCCATGAATATGAAGAAGCGTGAGTTTCGCAACTTATGCCAGGGGAACCGTACTGTGGCTCAGTACGTGGATGAGTTTAGCAAGTTATCTCGCTATGCCCCTGATCGTGTGGCCACAGATGCCGCGAAGCAGGAGAAGTTTATGGAAGGGCTGAATGATGAGATGAGTATGCAGTTGATGGTAGCAACCTTCAACAACTACCAGGAGTTGGTAGATAAGGCTCTTATGATTGAAGGGAAGCAGCAGCAGATTGAGAGCCGTAAGAGGAAGTATGGACAAGGGAGGTATAACTCAGGAGCTCAGCAGAAGCCTCGCCTAACCCCGAACTCGGGAGGACTTGTTCATAACCATGGAGGTCATAACCACACCGGAGGAGGATCGCATAACCACAATGGTTCTAAGAATGGGAATGGGAACGGAGCCAACAACAATCAGAACCGCCCCAATCCAGCCACACCCGCCAAAAGAGATCTAAGTCACGTTACTTGTTTCAAGTGCGGGAAGACTGGACACTATGCCACGGAGTGCCCTGAAGGAAAGAATGGAAACGGAAATGGGAGCGCTGGGAAGAAGCCCAATCCATTCAACAAAGGACAAGTGAACCACGTTAACGTGGAGGAGGTTGAAGAGCAGCCGGACGCGGTAATAGGTAAGTTTTTGGTTAAGTCATTTACCGCTCTTGTTCTATTTGATACTGGTGCATCGCATTCATACATATCAAGGGGATTCGTGGATAAGTTTAAACTACCAACCCAAACCCTTAGGACCCCTCTCTTAGTGAGTTCACCTGGAGCAGAGTATATGGCTAGTCGATGGTGCGACCAGATACCCCTAACCATTGGCACCCATGTTTTTCTCCGACCTAATTATCTTGGAGTCACAAGGATTGGATGTGATATTAGGCATGGACTGGATGTCAAAGTATGGAGGAAGTATTGACTGTGCTAGTAAGTCGATTTATCTCACCACCCCGGAGGGAAAAAGGATTAAGTATGTATCTAGGCATGTGCCTAGGAGGAGCCAAGTGAATACCCTCACGGGAGTTGTTCAGGAGGAAGTGCCTGTAGTGAGGGATTACCCGGATGTTTTTCCAGAGGAGTTACCAGGCATGCCACCGGATCGAGACATCGAGTTTTTGATAGAGCTATTGCCAGGTACGGGCCAATATCCAAGAGACCCTATCGGATGCCCGCGAATGATCTGGAGGAAATTAAGAAACAGATCAAGGAGTTATTGGAGAAAGGATACATTCGAAGGAGTTCATCACCTTGGGGAGCCCCAGTGCTTTTGGTTGAGAAGAAGGATAAATCCCTAAGAATGGTTGTTGATTATCGGGCCTTGAATGAAGTGACGATCAAGAACAAGTACCCACTGCCGATGATCAATGATCTGTTTGATCAGCTGCAAGGAGCTAAGGTGTTTTCGAAGATCGATTTGCGATCGGGATACCATCAGTTGAAGATTCGAGAGAAAGATATACCAAAGACAGCATTCACCACGCGTTACAGATTATACGAGTATACGGTCATGTCGTTTGGACTGACTAACGCCCCTGCCTATTTCATGAGCATGATGAACAAGGTGTTCATGGAATATTTGGACAAGTTTGTTGTGGTTTATTGATGATATTATGGTATACTCGAAGAATGAAGAGGAGCACAAGGAGCATTTGCGTTAGTTCTCGAGAAACTCAGGGAACACCAGTTGTATGCCAAGTTCAGCAAATGCGAGTTTTGGTTGAAGGAAGTCGGATTCCTTGGACATGTTATATCAGGAGAAGGTATAGCAGTAGACCCCAGCAAGGTTCAGTCAGTCACTGAATGGTTGGCACCCACTTCAGTTAGCGAGATCCGCAGTTTTCTTGGACTCGCAGGATACTATCGGAGATTCATTGAGAATTTTTCCAAGATTGCGAAGCCAATGACAGAGTTATTGAAGAAGGATACTAAGTTTAAATGGACAGAAGATTGCGAGGCAAGTTTCCAGGAGTTGAAGAAACGTTTGACTACAGCCCCAGTGCTGACACTGCCAGATATACATAAGGATTTCCAAGTGTATTGCGACGCTCTCGCTTAGGACTTGGATGTGTGCTTATGCAGGACGGAAGAGTTGTTTCGTATGCCTCAACAACTAAAACCTCATGAGTTGAATTATGCCACGCATGATTTGGAGCTAGCAGCCGTAGTGCATGCATTGAAGACTTGGAGACATTACCTTATTGGAAACCGTTGTGATGTGTACACGGATCAAGAGTTTGAAGTACATCTTCACACAGAAGGAGCTGAACCTTAGGCAGAGGAGATGGTTGGAGCTTATAAAGGATTATGACATGAAGCTGCACTATCATCCAGGAAAGGCCAATGTCGTAGCAGACGCTTTGAGCCGAAAGAGTTATGCTAATATCCTAGAGAGTACGGGATTGCCAAAGGAGTTAGCAGAGGATATCATGGAACTTCGATTAGAGATTGTTCCTAGAGGTTTTGTTGCAACAATGGAGGTTCAGTCGACATTGTTGGGTAAGATTCGGGAAGCTCAGAAGGATGACAAAGAGATTGCCGAGATAAAGGAGAAGATGAGCAAAGGAAAGGCCAAAGGTTTTCGTGAGGATGAGCACGATACCTTATGGTTTGAGGACCGGATATACGTGCCCAATAACACAGAGATCAGGAAGTTAATACTACAGGAGGCTCATGACTCACCATACTCGATACACCCCGGAAACACCAAGATGTATTTGGATTTGAAGGAACGTTTCTGGTGGACAGGTATGAAGAAGGATATTGCCGAGTATGTAGCCGTATGTGATGTATGTCAGAGAGTGAAGGCAGAGCATCAAAAGCCAGCAGGATTGTTACAGCCTATGCCGATACCCGAATGGAAGTGGGATAAACTTGGCATGGACTTTATCACCGGATTGCCCAGGACCAAATCAGGATATGATTCCATATGGGTAGTAGTTGATCGCTTGACCAAAGTGGCTCACTTTATCCCAGTGAAAACCACTTATACAAGTGCGAAGTTGGCCAAGATATATATGTCCAGGATCGTATGTCTGCATGGAGTTCCGAGGACCATCGTATCAGATAGAGGAACACAGTTTACCTCAAAGTTTTGGCATCAGTTACACCAGACTTTGGGAACAAGATTGGAGTTCAGTACAGCGTTTCACCCGCAGACGGATGGACAGACTGAGAGAGTCAATCAGATTCTGGAGGACATGTTGAGAGCCTGTGCGCTAGATTATGGATCTAGTTGGGATGACAATTTGCCTTACGCAGAGTTCTCATACAACAATAGCTACCAAGCCAGTTTGAAGATGGCACCGTTCGAAGCCCTGTATGGACGAAGGTGCAGAACACCGTTGATGTGGGATGAAGTAGGAGACCGACAGTTGTTTGGACCAGACTTGATCAAGGAGTCTGAAGAGAAGGTTAAGCTGATTCGTGATAGACTGAAGATAGCTCAGTCCAGGCAGAAGAGTTATGCAGACTCGAAACGCAAGGAGGTAACCTATGAAATTGGAGATAGAGCATATCTGCGAGTATCACCCTTGCGAGGAGTGAAACGTTTTGGAGTTAAGGGAAAGTTAGCCCCGAGATTTGTAGGACCGTATCGTGTTTTGGAACGGATGGGAGAAGTTGCCTACAAGTTGGAGTTACCTGAAGGACTGTCAGGAGTTCATGATGTGTTCCACGTTTCGCAGTTGAAGAAGTGTCATGCTGAGATGGCCGATATACCGTTAAGAGATACAGTACCCTTGGAGGCGATTCAGTTGGACAGTGATTTGACTTATGAGGAAAAGCCAGTTAAGATTCTTGAGTTTGCCAGCCGAGTCACCGCAACAAGGTTATCAAGTTTTGCAAAGTTCAGTGGAGCCACCATACCGAGGATGAAGCCACCTGGGAACGAGAGGATGATCTACTCAAAGACCACCCACACCTATTTTCTAGCCAACCGAATCTCGAGGGCGAGATTCATCTTAAGGGGGTAGGTTTGTAACATCCCAAATTTTCAATTTGGAATGTTATACATAGGTCATTCATGCATATCATATTTTATTGCATTTTCGTTCCGCAATCCTCGAAATCCTAAGCAACTCAAGGACCCTCGGAGAGAGTTGGGGATTTCCCGGTTTTCATATTTGATTTTTATCAAATAATGAAACGAGGATTTTTTGATTTTATTATTTTTCTCTCCAAAAATATTTCATATAAATATATGAGAGGAGATAATATGACTTCTCCAAAATAACTGAAATATTGGAGGAAAAATATTAAAATCATTTATTGATTTTATTTGGATTTTATTTGCATTAGAAAAATTGCACATTTTCAAAATTGCATTTTAGGGCCAAGAAAATGTTCATCTCGTTCTAAATATTTTATTTAGACGGTGAAAATTTGTTTTGGCATTTTTAGATTTTTATTTTATTTTCTAGGATTTTTTCTGTTCGGCGGAATTATTTTAAAAAAACTTCCAGCGCCCGACCGGGCCGAAGCCCAGCCGAGCCAGGCCGGCCCAACCCCGCGCCGCCGCCTCCCTCGCGCGCGCGCCGTGCGCGGCACGGACGCCGAGGAGAGTCCGAGCCGGACTCCTCCCCGGGCGCCCCCTCGCCCAAGCAAGCCGCCGCCCCGCCCCCTTTATAAGCCCGCCCCCCCAGCCACCACCACCACAGCCGCCAGCCCCGCCGCCGAGCCCGCCCCGAGCCGCGCCCCGCCCGCGCCGCCGCCGCGCCGCGCCGCCGCCGCCGAGCCCCCGCCGCTCGCGCCCGCCGCCCGAGCCCCGCCTGCCGGAGCCCCTCGCCGGAGGTACCGCCCGATTCCGCCCGCCGGTTTTTTTTTAGAAACTTCGTTTTTTTTAGAAACACCCTAATGTTTTTTAGATCGGTTCGCCGGTTTTTCCCGGTTTTTCAATTTAGCGGACGTTCGTCCGTACATTCGTTTCAACGAACGGTTTTCGCTCGTTAGTTACAGATAACGAACGCTCGTTCGTTAGCCTGTTCGTCAGTTTTCTTTTATCGGATTTTTTTCCGCGATTATTCTCGATCGCGATTTCTGATCCGATTTTCGTTTCTGTTTATCTTTTCGCTCGTTAGTCGGAATCAGGCGATTCAAGCGCCTAGATCTTCGTCTCGAGACCCTCTTTCCGCTTAACCAACTTGAACAAGATTTTGGTACTGTAAAATTTGACCTTAGTTCAGATTAGTAAACGGATCTTGTTTCCTTCGCCGTTTGAGTTTCGTTGCTCCGTTTGGTTTGATTTCTTTTTGCAAACCGGAGTTCTTAAGTTGAACTTTCCGGTTAGATCTTCTTATTTGAGTTTTACCTGTGCTTCTTTGATTGTTGCTTATGTATGCTATTGTTTGTTTGCGATAGAATTCCCGGAGTGCGAAGCGTGTTATTTGGAGTCTCTAGGTTACGCGGATCGTCAGCAAGGCAAGTAACACTTTGATCATATCCCTTTATCACCCAGTTTTTATGCATTAGTTCCAATCCTCAAACATTGCATGATTAGGATGTCATTAACTTGTGGGTTGGGAAGTAGTTGATGAGGTAGAACCTATTGCCCTGTTACATTCAAACCCTTGGGAGTTACTTCTACGCGTTGCTTATATTGCTATGCTATGCTCGTAGACGTGGTTTGGGTGAGTGAAATCCATGACAGATGTGAGATTGTTAATTAATGGTTCAACTTAAGGTGGCAACTTAAATAACATCTGGGTGGATTGAGGCACCTGGAGTACCCAGTGTTGCCTGTATTTTTTTGGAAATCCCGGAGTACCCGTGTGATCTTCCTATGGACCGCCACCCAGGCTCAAAGGGAACTGAGATGATTCATGCTAGAAACTTCTGTGTGCAGCCACAAGCTATTATGGGCTCTAGCATAGTTGAGTAAGTTACGTGAAGCTCTTGAAGAGGCAGATCAGCAGGTAGTGGGATGTAGGTTTGGTATGGTCTGTCCGGAGTAGAGAGTTAATGTTTCTGAAAGACTGTGTCTCGGTCATCCGTTTCTCAAACACCATGTAGTGCGAGAAATCCAACGGAGGCGATCGAGTCTTGTGGGGAAAAGTGCGCAAACCTCTGCAGAGTGTACAATCTAATCATGGTTAGCCGTGTCCCCGGTTATGGACAATCTTGAGTATCTAGTACTTGGAGTATCTTAAGTATCTCATCACTCTTAATTAATATTGTTGGGTTGTTAATCACTTTAATTGGGATTGAGTTGAAGGAACCTTCTGAATGATGTTTCAACTACCATGATAGTTAAATAAAATATATTCCTTTGTTGTAGGGAAAAATTGGCTTTTCATAAAAACTATAACCATAGAGCTTTCCACCAGCCATATATGCATGTAGTGATAGCATTATTCTGTTCTTGCTCTACTGTGTTATATTGCCAGCATATTCCATGTGCTGACCCGTTTTCGGGCTGCAACGTATTATGTTGCAGACTTTTCAGACGAGGAGTAAGGTTCGTTAGGTCGTTGCCGTGCAGCTCAGCTATGCCGTTGGAGTTGATGGACTCACTTTATCTTCCAAGCCTTCCGCTGTTATCGTATTAGATGGCCTTAAGCCATATTTATTGTAATAAGTTCTCTTTGAGACATTCGATGTAATAAGTGTGTGATTGCTACTCTGTTATAAATCCTTCGAGTACTGTGTGTGCCCTCGATGCGGCTATATCTCCCACGTGTCGAAGCACGACTTAGAGGCATAACCGCATTGAAAGCAATGTCGCAAGTGAGGTAATATTCGCAAACAACCCATGTAATACAATAAGGTAAAAGAGATACATAGTTGGCTTACAATCGCCACTTCACACAATACATGAATAAAGCATTACATCATCCAGTTACACACAAGGTCCGACTACGGAACCAAAATAGAAGAAGACTACCCCAAATGCTACACAGATCCCCGATCGTCCCGACTGGGCTCCACTACTGATCAACTAGAACGAAACAACACGAAGGACAAGATCTTCATCGAGCTCCTCCTTAAGCTTGGTTGCGTCGTCTACACGGACTCATCGGCACCTGCAAGCTGGTTTTGGAAGTATCTGTGAGCCACGGGGACTCAGGCAATCTCGCACCCTCGCGATCAAGACTATTAAGCTTATGGGAAAGGTAAAGGTATGAGGTGGAGCTGCCAGCAAGCGACTAGCATATATGGTGGCTAAACATACAAATGAGATCGAGAAGAGAAGGCAAAGCACGATCGATAAAACTATGATCAAGAAGTGATCCTAGGAACAAACCTACGTCAATCATAACTCCAACCACCGTGTTCACTTCCCGGGGACTCTGCCGGAAAGAGACCATCACGGTTACACCACGCGGTTGATGTATTTAATTAAGGTCAACTTAGGTTTTCTACCACCGGACATTAACAAATTCCCATCTGCCCATTAACCGCGGCACGGCTTTCGAAAGTTCAAATCCTTGCAGGGGTGTCCCAACTTAGCCATGACAAGCTCCTCAACGGTCAACGAGGGAATAGACCTCCTCCGAGACATTACCGGATCAGGACTCGGTATCCCGGTTCTACAAGACATCCCTCGACAATGGGAAAACAAGTCCAGCCAAAGCCGCCCGATGTTGCCGACATTCCTGATGGGGGGAAGCTGCACATATCTCGTTTCTCAGGGCACACCGGATAGGTCAAGCTACGAGTAAAACCAGCCCTTCAAGGTTCCCCGAGTGCCCCGCCAAGCTGCCCATTCGGACCAACCACTTTAGACAAGCACTTGGCCCGGGGGGGGGGGGGTTAAAATAAAGACGACCCTTGGGCTGGCCTAACCCAAGGGAAAAAAGAGGCTAGGTGGCGAAATGGTAAAACCAAGGTTGGGCCTTGCTGGAGGAGTTTTATTCAAGCGAACTGTCAAAGGGGTTCCCATTATAACCCAACCGCGTAAGGAACGCCAAAATCCCCGGGAACATAACACCGATATGACGGAAACTAGGCGCAAGAGTGAACAAAAACACCAGGGCATTAAGGCCGAGCCTTCCACCTACCAACTATTATAGATGCATTAATTAAATAAGATATATTGTGATATCCCCAATAAGTAAACATGTTCCAACAAGGAAACAACATCTCCATGTTCCAACAAGGAACAAACTTTCAATCTTCACCTGCAACTAACAAACGCTATAAGAAGGGGCCTGAGCAAAAGCGGTAACATAGCCAAACAACGGGTTGCTAGGACAAGGTGGGTTTAGAGGGCTTGGTTCACAATATGGAGGCATGATAAGCAAGAGTGGTTAGTATCGCAGCATAGGCATAGCCAAAAGAGCGAGCAACTAAGCAAGCAAAGATTAGGAAGTGATTTCGAGGTATGATCATCTTGCCTGAATCCCGCCAAGGAAGAAGAACGAGGTCCATGAAGAAGACAAACGGACGTAGTTCGAACCGGTTCCTCACAAACGCGACGGTACTGAATCAACCCGAAGAAAGCAACACCGAGAAAGAAAACACACACATAGTAAAACAACCAACACATCAACATGGCGTGATGCACAATCGAGTATTGATGGCTGTCCGGTTTAGTGATACATGGCATGGGCAAAATGCACAAACAAATCCTACAAATTAAGTGGAGCTCATTATGCCAACGGAGTTGCATATTGAAGAAAACACCACATGACTTATTTAGTTCTCTCTCGTTTATGTACCCAACAAGATTAAATGTGATTAACATGCAAGAGGGTGAAGCCAAAATAAAAACTACCTATCTAGTCAAGTTTAAATGAGCCGAGTAGCAACGACAACAATTCCGGTAAATTCCCCATATGCATATATTTGGTTTGGTTACTGTTCTGCCCTATCATAATTTTAGAGTATTAAACATGCGAAGTTAAGGCCAACCATGTTAAACTAGGCATTTTTCTACCCCATTTACATATAAAGATTATTTAATTCGGAGCTACGGGTTATTTAGTTATGAAATAAAGCATTTTTAGCAAGTTATTTAAACAAATTTAAACAAACAGCATTTTAAACATTTTAAACATGGATGGAAAGTTGCATATTATTAAACTACACAAAATTCTAAGCAACTTTCATATATAATTCATTTTAATTCCGATGCACCAATTGTTGGAGTTTATTATATGCATGATCCACAAGGGCTTTTCTACAAAAAACTGGCAATTCGGGATAAATAGATAAAAATCGCAGACATGAGAAAAAAAACACTACATGGGCCAAAACTGAGCACTAACGGGCTGCACAGGGCAAGGCGAAGCATGGCAGAAATATGCACGTGGCGCGGGATAGGTGACGGCGCTCACTTTGGGCCCAGAGGCCGGTTGGGTGGAGGAGACGAACCGGGCAGGGTTCACGCGGACCGGGGCGAGGTTGGACCGGGCTGTTCTCGGGAAAACCGGCCGGTTCAACCGGGTCTTGGCGGTCCAGGATGGGTTGGAGGCGAACCGGCCCGGTCAACGGCAGCGAGAAAAGATCGTTCGTCTCTAGGACGAAGCCGACGCAGAGGTTGGGCATGGCGCCGGCAGGACTTGACGCGGACGACGGCAAGAAGGGCGGAGGCCACGGGGAACGGAGCAGATCGGCGCGAGGCTGGATGGATCCGGCGAAGAACGACCAGATCTGATGGGATGCGGAGCTTGGCGACCCAAGGCGGCGAGCTCCAGTCTTCGGGCGCCCATGGCGGAACTGCAGGGGACAGAGGGAGTGAGGAAGGGAGGAAGAGAGGAGAGAGGAAAAACAGGGCGCTGGGCACTGGCCTGGCGGCGGAGCACGCGTGGTCGATGGCCGGCGCGAGGAACGGCGGCATTCCGGGTGGCCTCGGGCGACGAGGACAAACGGGAGGTGCACGGCGACGAGCTCCGGGGAATCGAGCGACGAGCTTGGGGACGGGCTGCCAGCTTGCGGCGGTGGCGGATCCGGGCCGAGCGGCCGCGATGGGCCGAGCGGGCCCGCGATGGGAGGCACGACTTGAGCGACGGGGAGCCAGGTGGCGGCCTGCGGTAGGCCGATCCGGTCGGCTGTGGTGTGGGCGCGCGCGCAGCCACTGGGACGCTGCACAAGTTGGGCGGGACGCTGCGAAGTGGCGATGGTGAGGTGGCTGGCGCCAGATTTGGAGGGGGAAGGAGGCTGGTGGCACGGAATTTGAGGAGGGAGGCGGCAGGGAGGTAGGGGAAGGGCTAGGCTGCCAAATTTGGAAGGGGTTGTCCATATATAGGCAGGGATGGCTAGGGTTTGGGTTTAGGGGGTTTTAGGAGCGTTTCAGAGCCTCCGATCACGATCTGACGGTCTGAAACGGAGGGGGGTTTAGGTGGGCTGCAAGTGGGTTGTGAAAAGAGGTTGGGCTGAGAGGAGAGGAGAGGAGTGCAGCCCGGCAACTGTTTCCGGAGACCGAAAACGTCCGACGTTTTGACCGACTATAATGTCGCTATAGCTTAACGGTTGGGCTATCAAACAAGCTTCGAATGCGATGAAACTTGGCGGGCGACCTACTAACAACATAACAACACCTCACGCCAACTTTCAACCCATTCCGAGAACATTTTCCGCCCACTTATAAAATAATATTTCGGACATGCCGCGGGCGCGTGCAAGTGTGGTTGGGCTCAGAACGGACAACAGACGGAACTGGGGAAACCCGGACGGATGCAAGTTTTGAAAACATGATGATGCAATGCACATGATGACATGATAAAATGCAACACGCAAGCGAATGACATGGCAACGACAGCGAATAACTGGAAGACACCTGGCACATCGGTCTCGGGGCGTTACAACACTCCACCACTACGAGAGGATCTCGTACCGAGATCTAGATTAGGCACCAGAGGGAAAACGGAAGAGAAAGAGAAGAGGTAAAACTAAGTTGCTCCTTTTGACCAATGAGTGAAACCAAAGAACCTTGAAAGGTAAACCATTTCGAGAAAAAGAATACAACGAAGATGAATGAAGTTGAAAACACTTCGTTAGCAAAAGAGGAACATGGAGGAACAACTTCGGGCAGCATCTCCGATTAAAAGGATAAGCAAAGAAAGAAACTTGATCTTGACAAGACAAGAAGATGGATGAAAGAGCAACATCACAATGCCTCCGGAAGAAAATAGAGAATGAAATGGAATGAACGGAGGAGAAAAAAACAATATCTTTTTTTCTCGAAATGAGCTTGAAAGCATCCTTAGGAGAAGGGTCGAACGTAATTGTTGGAAAACCAACAACGAAAGAGTAACAAGTTGTAGTGGGCTTATGGAGAACATCTCAAAACTATGAGGTGAAATTCCTGCCACTAACGGAAAAAAGAATTGGATTGATATGAACAAGGAGACGAGAAACTTATTCACCGGAAGGATAAATGAAGAACTTGGGAATTATAAGCACCATAATTAGCAACAATCCTTAGGGAAGGCTTTAGGTGAAATATAACCCAGATAACTCCAATGACGAGATTGATGGATTTAAAATACCTCATTCTTAACAACATGTGAATCATGAAACATGAACTCAAATTATCAAGAATGACATAATACCATCTCCAATGATACGGTAGAAAGAATTGCACTCCGGATTACAATATGAAGAAAGCTTGAGCTTCTTAGAAAAGAATCTCGATGAACACTTCGAGAAGGAATTAAATCCTTGATGAACCATCATGTAGAACCTCCATGAAGAACTCCGGTAATAAAAGAATTATCCAAAATAATTGAATGATGAAAAGAATAAGATTGAAGCCTCGTAATGATTTAGATAGAGATCTCCGTGATAATATAATTGAAAGAGGTTGGACTCCGGGAAAAAGAGAAGATGAAACAAATGAAACCGAGAGTTTGAAGGGCCTCCGGAATAAGAATTAATCATTAGGATGAAACAAGAATAAGAATTACATTATGCATATCCTTCACCAATTTAAATTGATGAAAAACAATGGATTGCAAACAACTTATTCCCGTTGGAAGGATTAAGAGAGACATAGCGCAAACTTGAGAAGGTATTCAATGAACCACGGGTAGGATTGGAACAACGAATGAATTGATATGATAACGAATGACAAGAACTCTTGCACGAACCACCGTAAGAATTAAAATGACCGAAGGAAAGATAAAGAAACACCGGGAAGAATTATGAAATGAACGAGGATACTTGAGAGAATTTAGATACAAGTGAATGAAGGGATCACAAACTGATTAGAGAATATTGAATGATACACCGGTAAGATTGGAGAATGATAACTGGAAGCTAAGAAAAAATAAATCTGAGATGATGGGCTCCGGAGAACCAAACTGAAAATACTCTGAATTACTCCGGATGGTTGAAAAGAATATCCCACAATCGCAAATAATTATGAGAGGATGGCAACAAGATAGAATCGCGAATCTTGAAGAGAATGGAGCAAGATTGAGAGAAAAATCTTCTTCGGTCTACAAATCCCCGAGAATGATGACGGGAAACACCACCATGAATTATTTAGACACTCCGGAAGAATCAAAACAAAGAGGTTGAGCCAGCGATGAAAAGAATTTGACAGACCTTGGAGAAGTACATCTGACTGATGAAAATTCATTCTTACGTCAACTTTGAAAATAAATTTGAGGATAGCTCCGAGAAATAAGAAGAGTCAGGTAAGATCCTGGGAAAAGACCTGTGGGTTAGGGCCCACTCAAAGAAACACCGTTGAAATGATTAAAGGAGAGATTGCACCGGTTGAATTAAAAGGCTTGAATGAGATAACATCCTCAAAATAGCTTGAACGGATTAAGAGTGGAAACACGAATCTTCTGAGATATCTTTAGCACTCCGGAACAAAAGAATAGCAAGGCTGGGAAAATTAAGAGGTGCACCAGCATAAATAGCATTGGGCAAAAAGAAAAGGAGTAAGCTCAATACCAAAGCTTGAATTAAATCTACCAGAGAAGAAAAAAAGATGAGAAAGATGAGCTAGTAGAACATCTTCATGGAAAACACCGGGTAAGAACATTGACGGAAAAAGGAATGGAGAGACTTCACAATAATAAAAGGATACTTGATTAAGAAATCTGAGTCATCGAAGAAAAAGGGTGGGTAGGCGGGAAAACAAAGGCAACTTGGGGACGGATGAAACAAACACCGTTGAGAAGAAATGATAATTGATCTTGATGATGTTGAAATGATCGGATCCACTTGAAGAGAAAACACCGGTTGAAAAGGATTGACATGACAATCTCGATATCATGAAGGATTTGTATTCACATAGGAGTATGAGAACACCGCTTAGGAAAGGTATGGAATCAACATTTGACTTGAAGCAACTCGAATACCACAACTCAAAACAAAACAAAGGATTGGCTTGCAGAATAAGCCGGAACAAACATATGATAGAGATTTCGTCCGAAGTTTTCGTGGTGGGGCCTACACGGGCTCGATCATACAGCACCATCATGTACAAGGCAGTGCACATGACATACGAAGCGTCCCCGAGTCGGCATAGCCAAGGACTCTTTAAGACACAACGAGACCACTGTAAAACCAACCGTGGATAGGCGGACCACTAGACGTCGAACCCCAATTTCGTATCATACATCTGTCGGAAAGATATCCTAAGAGCTACTTGAATTCCCACTTATAAACTCCCGAAATTTTCCGGTTATGCAATCAGGTGTTGGGGATACAGGGGAAGCATAATATCTCACCCAAAACTAGCAAATCCTACATCCAGCTGTATCCATCCTTCAACACATAACCAAGAAACCTTCGGAAATCATCTACCTCAACCTTCGAAAAGCATCCGTTATAGTTATGGCAATACTCCCGAACTCCCGCCCCAGTACTGGGTGGCGTCGAGGTTATCTCACCAACAACTGCATAAAAGAGATTTTCGATGTCGGCGACTAAACTCAGGTATTCCAGAACTGCAACGATAAAATTGTGACGACAACACCTCGGAGCTCAACTCCCCGGGACACTGCCACAACCCCTGACAGGAGGAGACAATGTTCTCGTCACAAAACCATCGGAACGATTCCAAGATACCCGCGTGATCCTAAATTTTTTTTAGTGAAATTTGAGAAGAGAAGAGTCAAAACTCTACGTCAGGATGCCTTACCAGAGCGATGAGGAGACTGGGAAGTAAAAAGAATTCCTAAACTCTCCGATATATAATTCCTAAATGACTCAAAACATTTTTCTAGACACAACTCGGCCGCTAAAACGATCAAGCAATGGGGCTCCTAAGGTCGGGGAAGGCTCTGATTACCAACTTGTAACGCCCTCGATGCGGCTATATCTCCCACGTGTCGAAGCACGACTTAGAGGCATAACCGCATTGAAAGCAATGTCGCAAGTGAGGTAATCTTCACACAACCCATGTAATACATAAGGGAAAAGATACATAGTTGGCTTACAATCGCCACTTCACACAATTACATGAATAAAGCATTACATCATCCAAATACAATCAAGGTCCGACTACGGAACCAAAATAAAAGAAGACTACCCCAAATGCTACACAGATCCCCGATCGTCCCGACTGGGCTCCACTACTGATCAACTAGAACGAAACAACACAAAGGACAAGATCTTCATCGAGCTCCTCCTTGAGCTTGGTTGCGTCATCTGCACGGACTCATCGGCACCTGCAAGCTGGTTTTGGAAGTATCTGTGAGCCACGGGGACTCAGCAATCTCGCACCCTCGCGATCAAGACTATTTAAGCTTATGGGAAAGGTAAAGGTATGAGGTGGAGCTGCAGCAAGCGACTAGCATATATGGTGGCTAACATACGCAAATGAGAGCGAGAAGAGAAGGCAAAGCACGATCGATAAACTATGATCAAGAAGTGATCCTAGAACAACCTACGTCAAGCATAACTCCAACACCGTGTTCACTTCCCGGACTCCGCCGGAAAGAGACCATCACGGTTACACACGCGGTTGATGTATTTAATTAAGGTCAACTTCAGGTTTTCTACAACCGGACATTAACAAATTCCCATCTGCCCATAACCGCGGGCACGGCTTTCGAAAGTTCAAATCCCTGCAGGGGTGTCCCAACTTAGCCCATGACAAGCTCTCACGGTCAACGAAGGAATAGACCTCCTCCCGAGACATTCCGATCAGACTCGGTATCCCGGTTCTACAAGACATCCTCGACAATGGTAAAACAAGTCCAGCAAAGCCGCCCGATGCGCCGACATCCTGATGGGAGCTGCACATATCTCGTTCTCAGGGCAACACCGGATAGGTCAAGCTACGAGTAAAACCAGCCCTCAAGTTTCCCCGAGGTGGCCCCGCAGGCTGCCCATTTCGGACCAACACTTAGACAAGCACTGGCCCGGGGGGGGGGGTTAAAATAAAGATGACCCTTGGGCTGGCCTAACCCAAGGGAAAAAGAGGCTAGGTGGCGAATGGTAAAACCAAGGTTGGGCCTTGCTGGAGGAGTTTTATTCAAAGCAAACTGTCAAGGGGTTCCCATTATAACCCAACCGCGTAAGGAACGCAAAATCCGGGAACATAACACCGATATGACGGAAACTAGGGCGGCAAGAGTGGAACAAAACACCAGGCATAAGGCCGAGCCTTCCACCCTTTACCAAGTATATAGTCCATTAATTAAATAAGAGATATTGTGATATCCCAACAAGTAAACAATGTTCCAACAAGGAAACAACATCTCCAGTTCCAACAAGGAACAAACTTCAATTCTTTCACCTGCCAACTAACAACGCATAAGAAGGGGCTGAGCCAAAGCCGGTTAAACATAGCCAAACAACGGTTTGCTAGGACAAGGTGGGTAGAGGCTTGTTCACCAATATGGGAGCATTGATAGCAAGTGGTAGGTATCGCAGCATAGCATAGCAAAGAGCGAGCAACTAAGCAAGCAAAGATAGAAGTGATTTCGAGGGTATGGTCATCTTGCCTGAAATCCCGCAAGGAAGAAGAACGAGTCCATGAAGAAGACAAACGGACGTAGTCGAACGGTTCCTCACAAACGCGACGTTACCGGAATCAACCCGAAGAAGCAACACAGAAAGAAACACACAACATAGTAAACAACCAACACATCAACATGGCGTGATGCACAATCGAGTATGATGCATGTCCGTTTAGTGATACATGGCATGGCAAAATGCACAAACAATCCTACAAATTAAGTGGAGCTCATTATGCAACGGAGTTGCATATTGAAGAAAACACCACATGACTTATTTAGTTCTCTCTCGTTTATGTACCCAACAAGATTAAATGTTGATTAACATGGCAAGAGGGTGAAGCAAATAAAACTACCTATCTAGTCAAGTTTAAATGAGGCCGGAAGCAACGAACAACAATTCCGGTAAATCCCCATATGCATATATTAGGTTTGGTACTGTTCTGCCCTAAACATAATTTTAGAGTTATTAAACATGCAAGTAAGGCCACCATGTTAAACTAGGCATTTTTCTACCCCATTTACATATAAAGATTATTTAATTCGGAGCTACGCGTTATTTAGTTATGAAATAAAGCATTTTAGCAAGTTATTTAAACAAATTTAAACAAACAGCATTTTAAACATTTTAAACATGGATGAAAGTTGCATATTATTAAACTAGACAAAATTCTAAGCAACTTTCATATATAATTCATTTTAATCCGATGCACCAATTGTGAGTTATTATATGCATGATCCACAAGGGCTTTTCTACAAAATTGGCAATTCGGGATAAATAGATAAAATCGCAGACATGAAAAAAAACACTACATGGGCCAAAACTAAGCACTAACGGGCTGCACAGGGCAAGGTGAAGCATGGCAGAAATATGCACGTGGCGCGGGATAGGTGACGGCACTCACTTTGGGCCCAGAGGCCGGTTGGGTGGAGGAGACGAACCGGGCAGGGTTCACGCAGACCGGGGCGAGGTTGGACCGGGCTGTTCTCGGGAAAACCGGCCAGTTCAATCGGGTCTTGGCGGTCCTGGATGGGTTGGAGGCGAACCGGCCCGGTCAACGACAGCGAGAAAAGATCGTTCGTCTCTAGGACGAAGCCGACACAGAGGTTGGGCATGGCGCCGGCAGGACTTGACGCGGACGACAGCAAGAAGGGCGGAGGCCACGGGGAACGGAGCAGATCGGCGCGAGGCTGGATGGATCCGGCGAAGAACGACCAGATCTGATGGGATGCGGAGCTTGGCGACCCAAGGCGGCGAGCTCCAGTCTTCGGGCGCCCATGGTGGAACTACAGGGGACAGTGGGAGTGAGCAAGGGAGGAAGAGAGGAGAGAGGAAAAACAGGGCCCCGGGGGGGGGGGGGGTTCCGGTAACCTCCCGGTACTCCGGTAAAATCCCGATTTCACCCGGAACACTTCCGATATCCAAACATAGGCTTCCAATATATCAATCTTTATGTCTCGACCATTTCGAGACTCCTCGTCATGTCCGTGATCACATCCGGGACTCCGAACAACCTTCGGTACATCAAAATGCATAAACTCATAATATAACTGTCATCGTAACCTTAAGCGTGCGGACCCTACGGGTTCGAGAACAATGTAGACATGACCGAGACACGTCTCCGGTCAATAACCAATAGCGGAACCTGGATGCTCATATTGGCTCCTACATATTCTACGAAGATCTTTATCGGTCAGACCGCATAACAACATACGTTGTTCCCTTTGTCATCGGTATGTTACTTGCCCGAGATTCGATCGTCGGTATCCCATACCTAGTTCAATCTCGTTACCGGCAAGTCTCTTTACTCGTTCTGTAATACATCATCCCGCAACTAACTCATTAGTTGCAATGCTTGCAAGGCTTAAGTGATGTGCATTACCGAGAGGGCCCAGAGATACCTCTCCGACAATCGGAGTGACAAATCCTAATCTTCGAAATACGCCAACCCAACATGTACCTTTGGAGACACCTGTAGAGCTCCTTTATAATCACCCAGTTACGTTGTGACGTTTGGTAGCACACAAAGTGTTCCTCTGGCAAACGGGAGTTGCATAATCTCATAGTCATAGGAACATGTATAAGTCATGAAGAAAGCAATAGCAACATACTAAACGATCGGGTGCTAAGCTAATGGAATGGGTCATGTCAATCAGATCATTCAACTAATGATGTGATCCTGTTAATCAAAAATGACAACTCTTTGTCCATGGTTAGGAAACATAACCATCTTTGATTAACAAGCTAGTCTAGTAGAGGCATAC
>NW_024114741.1:0-15615 GCF_003073215.2 Triticum urartu | reverse complement strand
TTGGTACAAGGTGATTATGGTGATTAGCATAGGCAAGTAAGATGCGAATGGACTCAAGTCTAGCAACGGGAGCATATGTCTCACCATAGTCCATACCTTCGACTTGTGTGTACCCTTGGGCGACGAGACGTGCTTTGTTGCGAACCACTTGTCCATCTTCATCTTGCTTGTTGCGAAACACCCATTTGGTACCAATGATGTTGTGGTTGTTGTCGGGCTTCTCAACCAATGTCCAAACTTGGTTTCTCTCAAAGTTGTGTAGCTCTTCATGCATAGCGTTTATCCAATCCGGATCTTCCAATGCTTCTCAACCTTCATAGGTTCAATGCTAGAGATGAATGAATAGTGTTCACAAAAGTTAGCTAAACGAGTTTTTGAGCGAGTGATTCTCCCGGTTTGGATATCATTGTAGATTTGCTCCACGGGATGATCTTTAGCAATTCTTGCTCGAACTCATGAAAGCTTTTGCTTGGGTCTTTGTTGAACATCTTCTTCATCTTGTTCTTCTTCTTGTCCTTCTTCATTGTTAGCATTGTCGTTCTCTTGTCGTGGTGCAGAAGGAGGTTGTTGACGTTCGTCTTGGTGCACTTCCTCTTTTTCTTCATCTTGGTGTGTCCCACTCGTGGATGCTTCTGTATCAACTCTTCGTTCACCTTGTCGTGAGGTAGAAGCTTCCACTTGGACGGACGAGGTACTCTCCTTCACCTCCATTGGACAAATCTTGCCAATAGACAAGTCTTGGATTGCTTCTGAGGGATCTTTGTCTCCTACATCAATTGGCAATTGCTCTACTTGCGAGCCGTTAGATTCATCAAACTTCACATCTACCATTCCTTCAACCTTTCGGGTGAAATTGTTGTAGCACGGTATGTGTGAGAGTTTGAGCCATAACCAAGTAGGAAACCTTCATGAGACTTAGGAGCAAATTTAGAATGACGATGCTTATCAAGAATGTAGCACTTTGAGCCGAATACTCGAAAGTATCCAACTTGGGGTTTGTTACCGGTGAGGAGCTCGTATGCCATCTTGCCAAGTAGCTTGTGACGATACAAGCGATTTGTTGCATGACAAGCTGTCTCAACCGCTTCCGCCCAAAAGTGTTTTGGCGTCTTGTACTCATCAAGCATCGTTCTTGCCATCTCGATAAGAGTCCGGTTCTTCCTCTCAACAACTCCATTTTGCTGAGGTGTGTACGTAGCCGAGAATTCATGTGCGATCCCTTCTTCGTCAAGAAAGGTATCTACATTTGCGTTCTTGAACTCCGTTCCGTTGTCGCTCCGAACCTTCTTGACCTTCATGTCAAATTGATTTTGGGCCTTCCTAGCAAAGTTTTTGAAGATCTTTTGGACCGGCGATTTTTCATCAAGAAAGAACACCCACGTAAATCTTGAAAAATCATCAACTATGACTAGACCAAATGAGTTACCACCAAGACTCTTGTAGGACTTTGGACCAACGAGATCCATGTGAAGTAGCTCGAGTGGTCTTCTTGTGGTCATGATGTTCTTAGCGCGATGACTTCCTCCAACTTGTTTCCCTGCTTGACAAGCACTAAGTCTATCCTTGTCAAATATGACATCGTTAACTGCCAAAGGATATGATTTCCTTTAATGAGTTTGTCAAGGATTTTCGCATGCCCCACATTGGCCTAGCTTCCTAATGCCACACAACCAGCCTTTAGAAAGATTTTAGCAATTACGCAAGTTTTTAGGTTGAGCCTTTTAGTGAAATGAACAATGTAAAGATCTCCTCTACATATATACGGTAAAGACCAATTTTAATGATTATCTTACGAAACACTTAGCAGTCCTACTTTAGTAATAGGACATTGAAACAGAAATTCGCAAGTCCTAGATACTGAAAGTAGGTTGTAGCCAGAGATTCACGAGCATGACATTTTGTATGGAGCTATCATGTGAGATCGCCACCTTACCCTTTGAATTATCACCAAAAGTGACATACTTTCGAGGGCCGTCGTTTTCAGCAAGCTCACGGAACATGTCTTTATCTCCGGTCATATGATCAGTACATCCACTATCAAGGACCCATTCCTTTCCTCCAGCCATGTAGCCGCGAAGATTTGCCATAAGACCAAAGTGTCTCATCGCATCATCGAGATCATAGTCACTATCATCATCATCCTCATCAGAGTATCCATGTTCAACATCATCTTGTGATTGATCAATTCCTAGAGAGGGTAATTCATTAGATAAATGATCATTTCTATAGTTATCTTTATGAATTCTAATAGCTCTGGAAATGATATTGCTAATGATTCCAACATCTCCTTTGGCACTCGTAAGATTAGTAAGCTCAAATAAGCAGTCACCAAATTTGGGATCATTGGAACTCATCTTAATCAAGGCAATAGACTTATGGAGATTTCATCTAGATCTTTCAAGGAATAATTTGGAAAGAGTTCCTCAAGAAATTTCCATATGGTGTAGGCACACTTAAGAGTAGGCAAACATCCAATCAAGTTTCTAGGCAAGCCTCTAGTGATAAGATTAACAGTTCTAAGATTGCGAATCATGTCAATTGACTCATCAAGGGTAGGATGCATGGGATCAACATGAGGTGCACAAGGGCTAGCAATATACTTGTTCAAAGTGATATTCATTGAAAATCTCAAGCATTTCATTTTTCCACTCATGAAAATATTCTCCATCAAGAATAGGCACTCTATGTCTAAGACTCCCCAAAGTAGACTCATCCATCTTCCTCCAATGGTGTTTAAACCAAGGCAATGGAGACCAAAGCTCTGATACCAATTGAAAGGATCGAGAAGAGGTGTCTAGAGGGGGTGATTAGACACTAAGTACCAAAAGTTGCAGTTTTTAATTTCTTTTAAGTTGAAGTGGAGTTTAGGCACAAGTTTAACAAACACAATACATATCAAGCAAGCATGCAAAGAGTATATGAGCAGCGGAAAGTAAAGCATGCAACTTGCAAGAATGTAAAGGGAAGGGTTTGGAGAATTCAAACGCAATTGGAGACACGGATGTTTTTGTCGTGGTTCCGATAGGTGGTGCTATCGTACATCCACGTTGATGGAGACTTCAACCCACAGAGGGTAACGGTTGCGCGAGTCCACGGAGGGCTCCACCCATGAAGGGTCCACGAAGAAGCAACCTTGTCTATCCCACCATGGCCATCGCCCACGAAGGACTTGCCTCACTAGCGGTAGATCTTCACGAAGTAGGCGATCTCCTTGCCCTTACAAACTCCTTGGTTCAACTCCACAATCTTTGTCGGAGGCTCCCAAGTGACACCTAGCCAATCTAGGAGACACCACTCTCCAAGAAGTAACAAATGGTGTGTTGATGATGAACTCCTTGCTCTTGTGCTTCAAATGATAGTCTCCCCAACACTCAACTCTCTCTCACAGGATATGGATTTGGTGGAAAGAAGATTTGAGTGGAAAGCAACTTGGGGAAGGCTAGAGATCAAGATTCATATGGTAGGAATGGAATATCTTGGCCTCAACACATGAGTAGGTGGTTCTCTCTCAGAAAATGTGTATTGGAAGTGTAGGTATGTTCTGATGGCTCTCTCCATGAATGAAGAGTGGGTGGAGGGGTATATATAGCCTCCACACAAAAACTAACCGTTACACACAATTTACCAATCTCGGTGAGACCGAATTGAGAAACTCGGTCGGACCGATTTAGCAAACCTAGTGACCGTTAGGTTTTCGGTGGGACCGACTGGATCAACTCGGTGGGACCGATGTGCTAGGGTTAGGGTAAATCCAAAACTCGGTTTGACCGATTACTCAAACTCGGTGGGACCGATTTGGGTAATAAGTGAAACAGAGAGTTGGCCAAGCAAACTCGGTGGGGCCGATTGCATATCTCGGTGGGACGAAAATATTGCAATAGGTAACAGAGAGTTTGCAAGCCCATCTCGGTGAGAAGAGATCCCATCGGTGAGACGATTCTAGGGTTTCTGGCAGTGGCTATGTCAACTGAACTCGGTGGCTCCGGATAGAAGAATCGGTGGGGCCGAGTTTGACTTTTGGTTTAGGTATGTGGATGTGGAAGGTAGTTGAGGGTTTTGGAGCATATCACTAAGCACTTTGAGCAAGCAAGCCATTAGGCAACACCTCATCCCTCTTGATAGTATTGGCTTTTCCTATAGACTCAATGTGATCTTGGATCACTAAAATAGAAAATGTAGAGTCTTGATCTTGAAGCTTGAGCTAATCCTTTGTCCTTAGCATCTTGAAGGGGTTCCACATCCTTTAGTCCATGCCACTTAATTTGTTGAACTTGTCTGAAACATACTAGGTAAAAGTATTAGTCCAACAAGAGATATGTTGTCATTAATTATCAAAATCACCCAGGGAGCACTTGTGCTTTCAGATACCTGATGTGCAAACTCTTAGGATTCACTTTGGCGATCCTCAAGATCGAAGATGGGAAGATTTGTTGAACCAGTTTTCAAGACCGACGACCAAAGATGAACAGTTCAGAAGAATTGAGGAGCGTCCCCAACTTGAAGACCGGTTCATGGGGCTACTGACGGTGTCCTGGACTAGGGGGTACTCGCCATGTCGTCTCCCGACTAGCTAGATCGGGTCGAGGACCCCCATGGTGGTTCACTATTGGGCCAGTTCGGACAGCCCATGCCGCATACAAGGAATACTCCACAAGACATGGCGCCCAAGACAAGGACTCTCCTAAAACCCTAGGCCTCCAATGTCTTATATAAACCGAGGCCAGGCTAGTCAAATAGGCATCTAATATTCATTAGAACAATCTCGTGGTAGACACATGTACTATGTACTATCCCATACGAATACAATCAAAAGCAGGATGTAAGGTTTTACCTCCATCAAGAGGGCCCGAACCTGGGTAAAACCTGCGTCCGTGTTACCATCGTTCCAAGACACCTAGCTTAGGACCCCTACTATGAGATGTGCCGGATATAGAACCGACACACCCTGACTCAGAATCAGGAGAGCTTGGAAAGGATCATTGAGAGAAAGTTCTATGATCTTGACCTCAAGGTGACTGAGATACAGACTGCAGTAGAGCAGCTCCAGGAGGAAGCTGGGGAGAAGAGAGGGAAGGCAACTACGGATGCTTTTCAGCGAGTGCCAAGGAGTCAGAGGTCAGCTGCAGTGCCAGTATCAGATACAAGAGCCACTTCATCTGCACGAGCAATAGCTTCAGTGCCACCTCCAGCACCTACTCCACCAGCTCCAACATCGTCCACTGATGCCTTCGTCCTTGGAGTTCTAACTACACCACCCGAAGACCAAGCCTGCGAGACGCATAGCACTATGCATTATTGAACTTTTTGGTAACTTGTTGCCAAAGGGGGAGAAATGTATAGATCATAGGCTTCCAGAGAGAGTGTTTTGCTGCTTTGTCTCTCTTGCTTTCTTGCTTTTTAGTTGAACTTGTGTGTGTGCCCATTTGATACTTTATGTCTGTGTGAGATACTTGTATGATCATATCGTACTTTAACGTTTGCTTGGATGACATTATCCTTTATATCCTTACATGATCATTCACTTTGCTTGGTGATGAGTGCATATTTTAATTCATATCATTTTGAGCGCTCCACCAAGATGTATGTGACATGGAAGAGTGACCCATGATCCTAATCGATTGTGCATTTACATTCAAAAGCAAATCTTAAATAGTGCACAAATTTAGGGGGAGCTCTTGCTTATCATATACCTCTCAAAGCGACGATGTATTTAAATCTTATTATCATTTGTCGAAGCTTTGATCTATATGTTGTCATCAATTACCAAAAAGGGGGAGATTGAAAGTGCAACTATCCCTGGGTGGTTTTGGTAATTACTAACAACATATAGCTCATTGAACTAATACTATTTCAAGATGATCATTTCAGAAAGTTCAATGATTGGCATGGCATGGATTAAGAATGTGGACCCCTCAAAATGCTAAGGACACACATTGGCTCAAGCTCAAGACTCTACATTTTCATTTTAGTGATCCAAGATCACATTGAGTCCATAGGAAAAGCCAATACTATTAAAAGGGGATGAGGTGTTGCTTAATGAGGTTCTTGCTCAAAATGCTTAGTGATATGGCCCCACCGAAATGTTCAATCCGGCGCCACCGAGTTCACTTGACATAGCCACTGCCAGAAACCCTAGTCATATCAGTCTCACCGATAGGGATCTCGGTCTCACCGAGATGGGATTGCAAACTCTCTGTTTCCCTTCGTAACGTTTCGGTCCAACTGAGATGAGCGATCAGTCCCACCGAGTTCGCAATGCAAACTCTTTGTTTCCCTTTCATAACGTTTCGGTCTCACCGAAATGAGCGATTCGGTCCCACTGAGTTTGCCTGACCAACTCTCTAGTTAGCTTATGACCAAAATTGGTTCCACTTAATTTGTGTAATCGGTCTCACCGAGATTATGTTATGCCCTAACCCAAATGGAATTGGTCCCACTGACTTGACATGTCGGTCCCACCAAAAAGCCTAACATTCACATTTTGAACTAAATCAGATTGACCGAGTTTCCTGATTCGGTCCCACCGAGTTTGGTGAATTGTGTGTAACAGTTAGATTTTGTGTGGAGGCTATATATACCCCTCCACCCTTCCTTCATTGGTAAGGAGAACCATCAGAACGTGCCTACACTTCATCATTCATTTTCTGAGAGAGAACCACCTACTCATGTGTTGAGACCAAGATATTCCATTCCAACCATTTGAATCTTGATCTCTAGCCTTCCCCAAGTTGCTATCCACTCAAATCATCTTTCCACCAAATCCAAATAAGTGAGAGAGAGTTGAATATTGGGGAGACTATCATTTGAAGCACAAGAGCAGGCAGTTCATCATCAACACACCACCTATTACCTTTTGGAGAGTGGTGTCTCCTAGATTGGTTAGTTGTCACTTGGGATCCTCCGACAAGATTCCGGAGTTGAACCAAGGTGTTTGTACGGGCAAGGAGATCGCCTACTTCGTGAAGATCTACCCTAGTGAGGCAAGTCCTTCATGGTTTATGGCCATGGTGGGATATACAAGGTTGCTTCTTCGTGGACCCTTCATGGCTGGAGCCCTCCGTGGACTCACACAACCATTACCTTTCATGGGTTGAAGTCTCCATCAACGTGGATGTACGATAGCACCACCTATCGAAACCACGCCAAAAATCTCTGTCTCTACATTGTGTTTGCTCCCTCCAAACTCCTCCCTTTACCTTCATATGCAAATGTTTTACATTCCGCTGCTATACTCTTAGACTTGCATGTGTAGGTAGATTGCTTGACTTGTGCTAAGTTGCTAAAATCTGCCAAGACTTAAAATTGGGAAAAGGCTAGATTTTTATTTGGTCAAGTAGTCTAATCACCCCCCTCTAGACATACTTTCGATCCTACAGATGCCCATATTGGTTCCTACATATTCTACGAAGATCTTTATCGGTCAAACCGCATAACAACATACGTTGTTCCCTTTGTTATCGGTATGTTACTTGCCCGAGATTCGATCGTCGGTATCATAATACCTAGTTCAATCTCGTTACCGGCAAGTCTCATTGCTTGCAAGGCTCATAGTGATGTGCATTACTGAGAGGGCCCAGTGATACCTCTCCGATACACGGAGTGACAAATCCTAATCTTGATCTATGCCAACTCAACAAACACCTTCGGAGACACCTGTAGAGCATCTTTATAATCACCCAGTTACGTTGGGACGTTTGATAGCACACAAGGTGTTCCTCCGGTATTTGGGAGTTGCATAATCTCATAGTCAGAGGAACATGTATAAGTCATGAAGAAAGCAATAGCAATAAAACTCAATGATCATAATGCTAAGCTAACAGATGGGTCTTCTCCATCACATCATTCTCTAATGATGTGATCCCGTTCATCAAATGACAACACATGTCTATGGTCAGGAAATTTAACCATCTTTGATTAACGAGCTAGTCTAGTAGAGGCATACTAGGGACACTTTGTTTTGTCTATGTATTCACACATGTATCAAGTGTCCGGTTAATACAATTCTAGCATGAATAATAAACATTTATCATGATATAAGGAAATATAAAATAACAACTTTATTATTACCTCTAGGGCATATTTCCTTCAGTCTCCCACTTGCACTAGAGTCAATAATCTAGTTCACATCGCCATGTGATTGAACACCAATAGTTCACATCTTTATGTGATTAACACCCATTCACATCGCCATGTGACCAACACCCAATGGGTTTACTAGAGTAAATAATCTAGTTCACATCGCTATGTGATTAATACCCAAAGAGCACTAAGATGTGATCATGTTTTGCTTGTGAGAGAAGTTTAGTCAACGAGTCTGCCACATTCAGATCCATATGTATTTTGCAAATTTCTATGTCTACAATGCTCTGCATGGAGCTACTCTAGCTAATTGCTCCCACTTTTAATATGTATCTAGATTAAGACTCAGAGCCATCCGCATTGGTGTTAAAGCTTGCATCGACGTAACTCTTTACGATGAACTCTTTATAACCTCCATAACTGAGAAATATTTCCTTAGTCCTCTAAGGATAATTTTGACAGCTGTCCAGTGCTCTACTCCTGGATCACTATTGTACCCCTTTGCCAAACTCATGGCAAGGTATACAATAGGTCTGGTATACAACATGACATACTTTATAGAACCTATGGCTGAGTCATAGGGAATGATGTAGCGACCAGACCTCAAACAGTCTGATCTCTGTGCTCCGGTGTCATACCTGGATCAGTAATGCTGACACCACACAGTACTCGGAGGATTTATAGCAGAGTAGCAATCACACACTTATTACATCGAGTGTCTCAAAAGAGAACTTATTACAATAAATATGGCTTAAGGCCATCTAATAACGATAACAGCGGAAGGCTTGGAAGATAAGTGAGTCCATCAACTCCAACGGCATCACTGAGTATAGAACCACGACCTAAAAACTCCTTAATCGTCGTCTGAAAAGTCTGCAACATTAACGTTGCAGCCCGAAACGGGTCAGCACATGGAATATGCTGGCAAGGTAACACATAGAGAGTAATGGAATGAAACAGCTATACTATATGCATATTTGGCTGGTGGAAAGCTCTATGGTTACAGTTTTGTGTAAAGCCAATTTTTCCCTACTTCAAAGGAATAAATTTAATTACTATCATGGTGGTTGTTAAACATTGAGAATGGTTGACAGCATTCTCAATCCCAATTAAGCATCATCATTAAACATAACCCAACAAAATTAATTTAGAGTAACATGTTGAGATTCACATGATAATCAGGTACTAGATACTCAAGATGTCCATAACCGGGGACACGGCTAACCATGATTAGTTTATTACACTCTGCAGAGGTTTGCGCACTTTTTCCCACAAGACTCGACGCCTCCGTTTGGTTTTCTCGCACTACATGGTGTTTGAGACCGGATGACCGAGACATAGTCTTTCAGAAGCGCTAGCACCCTTACGATCGGTAGACCGTACCTACTTACATCCCCTACATCTGCTAGTCTACACTGTAAGAGTTCGCACGTACTTAGTCCAACTATGCTAGAGCCATAATGAGCTTGGTGGCTGCACACGGAAGTTTCTAGTATGAATAGTCTCATGATCCCTTTGAGCCTGGGTGGCGGTCCAAAAGAAAACAGGCAAGTCCTGGAATACCCAGGTGCCTCAATCCACCCAGATGTGTCTTTAAGTTGCCACCTTAGATAAACCATTAATTAACAAACTCACATCTGTCATGGATATCACTCACCCAATCCACGTCTACTAGCATAGCATGGCATAATAAGCAAACGCAGAAGTAACTCCCAAAGGTTTGATAATAACAGGTAATAGGTACTATCTCAACTATTTCCCATCCCACAATTTAATTAGATCCTAATCATGCGATGTGTGAGGATTGATCTAATGCAATAAAATTGGGTAGTAGAAAAGGTATGATCAAAGTGTTACTTGCCTTGCTGATGATCCGCGAAACCTAACGATTCGAAGTAACAGGCGGCGCACTCCGGGTATTCTATCGCAGACAAACAAACAAGCATACAATAAGTACTCATCTAATGCACAGGTAAAACTCAAATAAGAGATCTAACCAGAAGGTTCAACTTAAGAACTCCGGTTGGCAAAAAGAATCAAATCGAACGAAGCAACGAAAGTCAAACGGCGAAAGAAAACAACTTCGTTCTAGTAATCTGGATCTAGGGCAAATTTTACAGTAGCAAAATCTTGTTTAAGTTGGTTAAACGGATAGAGGGTTTCGAGACGAAACTCTAGGCGCTTGAATCGCCTGATTCCGATAAACGAGCGAAAAGTTATACTAAAACGAAAATCGGATCAGGAATCACGATCAGAAAAATCGCGGATTTAATCCGAGAAAAAGAAAAACGACGAACGCTCGCTAAATAAATAAACCGGAAAACCGATCTATTTAAAAAAACCGAATCTAATAAACCGGCGAAAACCGATGAAAACCGATCGGTTTTTTTAAAGACGGCATGGAAAACGAGGCGGCGGCGAATCTCGGCGCGGCGACGGCGCCGGCGGGCGGCGCGGCGGCGGCGCGGTGGCGGCGGGGCGGCGGGCGGCGGCGGCGGCGCGGATCGAGGCGGCGGGGCTGGCGGCTAGGGTTTCCTCGGGGCTGGGCCGGCTTATATTGCCTAGTCGGGCCAGAGTCCTAGTCGGACACGGCCCGTTAGGTCGGTTCGTTTTTTAATTATTCGCTCAGAAGAAAAATAAAAAGAAATACTAAACGGACTCCAAAAATTCCGAAATAAATTTTCACGGGCTTCTAAAATCAAGCCTCACTAGGTGAACATTTATTTGGGACCTAATTGCAATTTTGAAAAACGCACTTTTTCCTAAATTCAAATAAAACACCGAAAAACTCCAAAATAAAATCGTATTTGATTTTATTATTAAATCCTCAATATTTCTTTATTTTGGGAAAGTCATTTTATTCCCTCTCTCATATTTTTGTAATAGAAATATTTGATGATAAAATAAATAAAATCAAATGATCCTATCCTCAAAATTTGAGAAAACTCAAATATGAAAATAACGAAATCCCCAACTCTCTCCGTGGGTCATTGAGTTGCATAGAATTTCTAGGATCAACCAAAATGCAAATAAAACATGATATGCATGATGATCTAATGTATAACATTCCAAATTGAAAATTTGGGATGTTACAAATGACTTTCATTCTCTCTCTATCTTCTGTCGTGGTCGGGTTTTGAGCCTTACTCAACTTCATACCTTACAACTTAGGCAAGAACTCCTTCTTTGACTGATCCATTTTGAACTCCTTCAAAATCTTATCAAGGTATGTACTCATCGAAAGTCTTATCAAGCGTCTTGATCTATCTTTATAGATCTTGATGCCCAATATGTAAGTAGCTTCACCGAGGTCTTTCTTTGAAAAAAAATACTTTCAAACACTCCTTTATGTTTTCCAGAAAATTCTACATCATTTCCGATCAACAATATGTCATTCACAGATACTTATCAGAAAGGTTGTAGTGCTCCCACTCACTTTCTTGTAAATACAGGCTTCACGGTAATTCTGTATAAAACTATATGCTTTGATCAACTCATCAAGGCGTATATTCCAACTCCGAGATGCTTGCACGAGTCCATAGATGGATCGCTGGAGCTTGCACACTTTGTTAGCACCTTTAGGATCGACAAAACCTCTTGGTTGCATCATATACAACTCTTCTTTAAGAAATCCATTAAGGTAGCCGTTTTGACATCCATTTGACAGATTTCATAAACCTAGGCAATTCCTAACATGATTCAGACAGACTTTAAGCATCGATACGAGTGAGAAAATCTCATCATAGTCAACACCTTGAACTTTGTCGAAAACCTTTTGCGAATGTCGGCGTTCTGGGAACGGGGGTCCCCAAACTTGCCTGCCTGCGGCCCACGGCGTGGCTCTGCCAGCGGGCCCATACGTCCCATCTTCACCAACAAGCATTCAAGACCCTCGCGAGGGGCCAAGCCTCACGAGGCGGACGACACAAGACCTCCTCAGGAGCGGCCTCACTAGGTTGGCTCGCGAGGGGCGGAGAGATCAAGGCCAGGCGAACCTCGCGAGGTTCCAATGACGTGAGCCATGACGATGGAGACCAGGCGGGTGCCAGGTGGGCGCCAGAGCTCATAGTGTCCTTGTTTCCTCTTTGGTGCTAAGGAAGCAAGCACAGACGAAGAGTACCAAGGCGTCAAGCAAAGGTTTCCATATTGGTGCAACGAGACCAAGACCAGCAGGACGGTAGGACGGAGGTCACTGTGGAGCCCAAGACGGTGTCACCACCAGAGCCTTTGGCAGGCGAAGACTGCTTTTGTCAGGATAACTTGTACTAGCTGTCCCCTTTCGAATTGGCCATTGTTGGCTCCCTTCCCGCTCAATATTTGGGGAGAGGAACAGGGCCTCTATAAATAGGACTAGCCACCACAGCAACCAGGGGGACCGGATCAACCTCATCTCAGATCCCACCTAGCCACACACTCACCTAGCATAAGAACACCTCACCTCAGGAGGTTGTTCTTCCCCTTGTACTGTTCATCATCAGCCCAAGAGGCAATCCACCACACCACACTAGAGTAGGGTATTACACCACAACGGTGGCTCGAACCAGTATAAATCTTGTGTCCCTTGTGTTGCGAGTTTGTTGAGCTAGCCTTAGAGTTCGTGAAGTGCTTGAGGGTGTGATCGTTGAGGAAGAGATCTTCGCGCGCACCCAGTGTTCGAACCTTAAGGGTTTTGCCGGAACCTGAAATCCGACATTTGGCGCGCCAGGTAGGGGTGCTCCGAAGCCTTCTTCTTCATCGACCCACGCTTCGTCACTCCACCAAGCTCATGGCCGACGCTCGCCGAGCTCGCGCTGAGCATCGGACGGCCCTTGCTGCCGTGTTGCTCAGAGGCTCCCGTCGGCGGGCCTCCCCGTCGTTCCCCGTCACCCGCCGCCAAACGCCATCACCGGTCCGGCGGCAAACGAGCAGCAAGCCTCTTCACTGCATCCCTCCGTGCGCTGGGACGGCCACACCGCCAACCCATCGTTGACTCCGGCCGGCTTGTCATCTCCCGCTCGTCGTGCCCCCACGAACGTGCAGGTCGTGCTGCTCATGGCACGCAAGCTCCTGCGTTACCGCCCGGTCGACGACCTCTACAAGGACAAGCTGGACCGCATCGCCGAGCTCGTCAGCACTGCGGGAGGCTCTCCTGCACCGTCCCTCTCGATGCCTCGCCCTCCGCCAGCTGCGGGAGACGTGGCTCACGGGGTGCCTCCGCCTCCTCCACAACAAGATGGCGTCCTTGCACCAAGGCAAGCGGCTCAGGGAGCACCTCAGCCTCCCCCGTGCCAGGGTGGCGTCATCGCTCCAAGGCGCGCGGTCCAGCGGCGCGACCCATAGCGCCGTGTGCCAGCGCACGAGGAAAGAAGCTGCCAAGAGATTCCCCGTCCCCAAGGAAGTGCTCCACAACTCCTAGCTCCGCTACACCAGGATTGCTTGCTACGACAGGGCCATGCGCCACTTGCCATGGCGGCACAGGGGCACCACAACCAGGCTCCACCTCCAAGGCGAGCCCCGGTGACCATGGCCAACTGCCGCGCCTTCACCCCCGAGCTGCGTAGCGTCGCCTGGCCAGGAAAGTTCAAGCCAGACCTGCCTCCGCGCTACAACGGCACCCCTGACCCCACAGAGTTCTTACAGCTCTACGAGCTGAGCATTGAGGCGGCCAGCGGTGACGAGAAAGTCATGGCGACCTGGTTTCCCATGGCTCTCAAGGATGGCGCCCACTCCTGGCTCCTGAACCTGCCTCCTGGCTCCATCTCTTCTTGGGACGAGATGCGCGACCGTTTCGTTGCCAACTTCTAGGGCACTCGCGACCGCCCCCCGGCCGTGGGTGACCTGTGCCGCGTCAAGCAACAACCAGGGGAGACCCTCCAGAAGTACATCCAGCGCTTCAACAACGTTCGTCTCAAGATCCCCAAGGTGACGGACGAGGCCATCATCTCTGCGTTCTCCGATGGCGTCCGTGACATCAAGATGGAGGAGGAGCTTGCCATCCATGAGGAGTTGTGCACATCCCTGGAGCTGTTCAACCTGGCGACCAAGTGCGCAAGGGCTGAGGAGGGATGCCTTTCTCTCCTTGAGCTCCCAGCTGCCGACCCGGAGGAGAAGAAATCCAAAGCCAAGGACGTGAAGCGCAAGGGAGTCATCGTGCTTCCGGCAGAGCCAGACACGAAGCGCGGCAGGGACCAGCCTGAGTCATCCAAGGGCAGCCGACCATTCTGCGCCTTCCACAACGTACACAGCCACAACACCAATGATTGCCAAGAGCTCAGAGCCATGCGCGACGGACGCTTCGGTCGACGCCCCGAGTGCAACGATCAAGGCTACGGTCGAGGAGGAGGACGCGGTGGAGGACGCTGGGACGACCGAGGCCCATGCCAGGAGTGGCGCGACCGGCCTCGTGAGGACCGCTGGCAGGATCAGCCTCGCGAAGGTGCCTGGAGGGATCAGCCTCGCGAGGACCATCCTCAGGGCAATGCTGGGCTTCCTCCACTGCCGCCACCAAGAAGGAATGACGACCACCACCAGGACGAGGGGGCTGGGGGCTTCCAGGAGCCGCGTGCTATCGCCTGCATCTTGGGCGGAGCACAGGCCCCAGCCTCACAGCTTATCTTCAAGGAGTTTGCTTGCGAGGTGAACGCAGTCCTCCCCAAGCTTGAGGCTACATGCCCACTCAGGTGGTCCAAGTGCGCCATTACCTTCAGCTCAGCAGATCAGCTCAAGTGCGCGGCCACCGCTGGCGCTCTCCCAATGCTTTGTTCACCCATCATCAGCAATGTGCAAGTCATCAAGACCCTCATCGACGGCGGCGCTGGGCTCAACATCCTGTCCGTCGAGACGTTCGACAACCTTCAAGTGCCATACGATCAGCTTCAGCCTACCAAGCCTTCCTCAGGAGTGACCGACGGCTCCACCATGCCGATAGGTCAGGTCCGCCTCCCAGTCACCTTTGGAGAACGCAACAACTATCGCACCGAGCTCATCGACTTCGACGTCGCCCACATTCGTCAGTCGTACAATGCCATCCTCGGGTATCTGGCCCTGGCCAAGTTCATGGCAATGACGCACCACGGCTACAACGTCCTCAAGATGCCAGGAAGCGGCGGGATCATCACAGTCCCTTGCGAAGAAAGAGATGCGGTGTGCTCCTGACAACCCACAAGTATAGGGGATCGCAACAGTTTTCGAGGGTAGAGTTGTCGGTGTCAAAACCGGCGGATCTCGGGTAGGGGGTCCCGAACTGTGCGTCTAGGCCGGATGGTAACAGGAGGTAAGGGACATGAAGTTTTACCCAGTTTCGGGCCCTCTTGATGGAAGTAAAACCCTAGGTCTTGCTTGATTAATATTGATGATATGGGTAGTACAAGACTAGATCTACCACGAGATCGGAGAGGCTAAACCCTAGAAGCTAGCCTATGGTATGATTGTTGTTCTGTATGTTGTCCTACGGACTAAAACCCTCCAGTTTATATAGACACCGGAGAGGGTTAGGGTTACACAAAGTCGGTTACAATGGTAGGAGATCTACATATCCGTATCGCCAAGCTTGCCTTC
>NW_024114740.1:0-20420 GCF_003073215.2 Triticum urartu | reverse complement strand
AGCCGGAGTCCAAGAAGGGGAAAACCCTTCCTCCGGACTACTCCACCGACGCCGACGGCGGAGAGGAGTGGCAGCCCAGGGCCAAGCCCCTGGCAAAATCGTAAGTATCCGGATACCAGAGTAATTCATAGTATTCGTTTATTGCACAGCTTTCCCTTACGTCGAATATGTTTATGCAGCCCACCCAAAGACCGGCTCGACGCGTCGTCGAGCGGCTCACTGGACTCGTCGGATGTGAACTCGCTTCCGACGGCTTCCTCCCCCCGCCTACGGACGACACCGAAGTGTTGTCCCAACAGGTTCCAAGCCGGGAGGAGGTGGTCCTGGAGGCGTCGCAAGGCGACCTCCCGGACTCCAGGAGTAAAGGGGATGAAACCCCTCAGGGCTCCAAGTCCGGCTCTAGGCCGGACACCGCTCCGGAACCTTCAAAGGTTCCAGAGTCCGGCGGGGGACCTCCTTCCAAGAGGAGCAAGTCCACCGTGCCGGCGGCCCGTCCAACCGGAGGCGCCGGACAATATGTTGGAGGCGCTCCAAGGCGCCTCCATCGACGAGGAGCACCGCACTATTATGAGTGCGGTGGTCCAGAAGGTTCAGTCCGCCAAGAGCGGACTGACTGAAGCTTGTACTAGCCTTTTGACAGGCTTTGAGGTAAGTAAAGAATGTGTAAATAATAGTACCGCATAGACAGTAGCCCCTGATGCTCTGTTTGGCGTTCGGGAAGAAAAGCCGAATAGAGGATCAAATAGAATTCGCAGGAGTCTAACAAAAATGAGTCAATATGCATATGCAGGCTTCCCTGCTTGCGTCCGCCGCACTGACTGCGGAAGTGGACACGCTAAAGCAGAACCTCGAGCGGTCCGAGCAAGAGCTCGGCGTGCCAAGAAGCAGCTCGAGGACAATGAAGGTAAGAAATACCTTGTTTTTAAATATATAAAAAGGTGCAATTGCAAAGAATGACAGGATTATCGTGGCTATTTTAGGGGCCACGTCTGAAGTGGCGACCCTTAAGCAAGCGCTGGTCGAGGCCGAGAAGAGGGCGGCCTCGGAGCGCACCGAGCGGGAGAAGTATGAGGCCGAGGTTGGCAAGGTGCGGCAAGAGCTCCAGGCTCTCATGGAAAAACATGAGAGTTTGGAGCTTGACTCAAAGACGCGAGCGTCCGAGCTCGCGGTGGCTATTGAAAATGCCAAGTCTGCCAAGGCCGAATCCCAGAAGACCCTCCAGGAGTTGGATGAGGTGAAGAAGATAGCGGCGGGTAAGGCATTCTTTATGCAAAGCAAACACATAAACATGAGTTACTTGTTACTTACCCGAATCCGGAGCTCTCCAGGAGCGTTCGCAGATCTTCCCCGGAGTGTCCGATGCCGCCGCATTCTATCGAGCCGAGGAGGGCAGCTCGACAGAGAAGGTGTTCTGGTCTTAGTATGCTGAGGCCGGACACCCCGTGCCCCTGAGCGACCAGCTGAAGCAACTGGTCGAGCTCCACAAGGCGGCCGAACATGCCATGAAGGGCCTCATAGTTCGGCTGTGGCCTGGAGAGGCTCTGCCTGGGAGCTATTTCGGGCTGGTGCGGCGGCTGGTGGAGGCCTGTCCAAGGCTCGAAGTCATCAAGCGCTCCGTCTGCATTGAAGGTGCCCGTAGGGCCCTTGCCCGTGCTAAGGTGCACTGGGGCAAGCTGGATGCTGAGAAGCTTGTGAAGGACGGGCCACCGCCGGGGAAAGAGCATCGCAAGCCCGAGAATTACTATAAGGATGTTCTGAAGGGTGCCTGCCTTGTGGCGGATGAATGTTCTAGGGATGTAATTTTTGAGTGAAACTTGCTCGTTTTGTCCTGTGCGCTGAAAACTTGTTCATATGCGCTAAGCAATGCTGTTGGAATTTAAAATATTACCTTCTGTGCGGCTGTTTATCAATTCTGAGAGATGGCGAGTCGTCGGCTTCTGCCCCCGTGCCGCTAGTGCTGGGGTGTTCGGGGATAAACCTGAGCGCTCTTTTTCCCATGTTTGGGTCCTTCGAGGGAGGCGCTCAGCCCAACGAACAAGGCAATCGGACTATAATGCGTGAACACTCTCACTTAGCCATAGAATTCTATAATTTTAAATTTCGGCGAAGCCCCTGTATTCGGAAGACCGAGTTCGGGGCGCTATCCACGCCTTGGCCGGACAGAGCCGACTCCTCGCCCTAAGCGGCATAAGTCTTTAGGGACTCGAAAAAACCTCTCGAACAGCGACCAACTCTCGCTTCATCATGACAGTCAGTTTTAGCTTTCTCCACTGAGGTGCTCGACCCAGCTCAACTGGGGCACAATCGCAGTGGTTCTCCTAGTGCTACCTTAGCCGATATAGCGGAACGTAAGGCACCAAAACATAGGAGCCGGGCAAACCCAACTATTGACCCAAGACATGATTCGGAGCCGATGCATATAATGCTATAAGTTCGGGGTGCCGCACTTGTTAAAGTGTTCGGACTTCTCACACCATATTGAGGGGTACTAAAGCCCCTGGCGTATTTTGGCCGTACCAACGTGTACGGGTGCAACATGTCGTTAAGGAACATATATAAAGAAAAAAGGTAATGCAAAAATAGACGAAAGCTATGCATTGTTTATTAAAAAGGGCGCGATCAAAGCAGAACGATACAAATAATGCGATAAGTGGAAGGTTGGACTAGTTAACATGTCCGTTCCAGGGGCAAGCTGCGGAATAGTATGCGGAACAGGTATACTGCTCGTGATAGAGACCACCTGGGAGTTCCGTACTGCGGCGTGGCTTGTCTGCTTCCCTGGTTCTTGCATCGTTTGTGCGGCAATTGAACTGACCGAACAGGCCTTCCGAAGGATGGAGTCCTGAAAGTAAGAGAAAATTAAAAAAAATCGGCAGCCCCTGGTACGGTTTAAGCCGTATTTTTGGGCGTGCCGTGATGGTGCCCCTCCCCCTGTACCCATGGTATCTCTAGAGCGTAGTTATGTACGCGAAGTACTGGCGTCGCCTTTTTGCGAGGGTTGGGGTTGGGGCCGCATTGCTACGCCTGCTCGGATCGTGCCAGGCGGTCTTGTTGTAGGTTACTCCGGGCGCGCTTGACGGTGTCCGTCGTTTAGTGGCCGGACTAGAGACTGCCTGGAGAGGCTGCTTTGAACTTCCGCTGCAAGGGCCGCCGTGTGCTCCTCCGTTTGGAGGGAGCGTTCGGTGTTTCCATTGACCGTAATTACTCCTCGAGGGCCTGGCATCTTGAGCTTAAGGTATGCGTATGCGGTACCGCATTGAACTTAGCGAATGCGGTTCGCCCGAGCAGTGCATGATAACCACTGCGAAACTGGGACTATGTCGAAGATTAACTCCTCGCTTCGGAAATTATCCGGAGATCCGAAGACCACTTCAAGTGTGACTGAGCCTGTACAGTTGGCCTCTACACCTGGTATTACGCCTTTAAAGGTCGTTTTGGTGGGCTTAATCCTCGAGGGATCTATGCCCATTTTCCGCACTGTATCCTGGTAAAGCAGGTTCAGGCTGCTGCCGCCGTCCATAAGGACTCTAGTGAGATGAAATCCGTCAATAATTGGGTCTAGAACCAATGCGGCGAATCCGCCATGACGGATGCTAGTGGGATGGTCCCTTCGATCAAAGGTGATCGGGCAGGAGGACCATGGGTTGAACTTTGGGGCGACTGGCTCTACCGCGTATACGTCCCTTAACGCGCGCTTCCGCTCCCTTTTGGGGACGTGGGTTGCGTATATCATGTTCACCGTCCGCACTTGTGGGGGAAAACCCTTCTGTCCACTGTTGTTCGGCGGCCGGGGCTCCTCGTCGTCATCGCTATGCAGCCCCTTGTCTTCATTTTCGGCGTTTAACTTGCCTGCCTGCTTGAACACCCAACAATCCCTGTTGGTGTGATTGGCCGGCTTTTCGGGGGTGCCATGTATCTGGCACAAGCGGTCGAGTATTCGGTCCAAACTGGACGGGCCCCTAGGATTCCTTTTGAATGCTTTTTCTGCTAACCGGATTTAGAGCCTCTGAATCCGGCATTAACTGTCGTATCCTTAGCATTGTCGCTGTTAATGCGGCGCTCCAAACTGGACCTGCCACTATTGTCCCTGGTGTCCGAATTACCAGGGTTCTTGGTCATATTGTTGGTACGAGCAAGCCGGCTGTCTTCTCCCGCGCAAAAGCAGGTAATGAGTGTCGTGAGTGCTGCCATAGATTTCGGCTTTTCCTGTCCAAGGTGTAGGGCCAGCCACTCGTCACGTATATTGTGCTTGAAGGCTGCTACGGCCTCACGTCCGGACAGTCGACTATTTGATTTTTCTTTGTTAGGAACCGTGTCCAGAATTGCCTGGCCGATTCCTATGGCTGCTGAATTACGTGACTTAGGCCATCGGCGTTTGGGGGTCGCACATAAGTGCCATGGAAATTGTCGAGGAATGCGTCTTCCAGGTCCTCGCAACAAATGATTGATCCTATTGGCAAGCTGTTAAGCCAATGCCGAGCTGGTCCTTTAAGCTTGAGTGGGAGGTATTTGATGGTGTGGAAATCGTCGCCGCGGGCCATGTGGATATGAAGGAGATAATCCTCGATCCATACCGCAGGATCTGTTGTGCCATCATATGATTCGATGTTTACGGGTTTGAAACCCTCGGGGATTTGATGATCCATTATTTCGTCTGTAAAGCATAGTGGGTGTGGCGCCTCTGTACTGGGCGATATCATGACGTAGCTCCAATGAGCTGTGTTCGGCCCTGCCGAATTTGTGGCCGGCGTGACGGTTACCGTCTCGAGCCGTGGGGCGCCCACGCGATCCGTAGATCGATCGTTGTTTGCCTTGCCTTGTCCTCCAACATGTCTCGTAAGTCCGGCGCATATTCCCGTGCCTTGGTACGGGGTGCGGCTTGAGTGGAGGGGAGAGGCCTCTCTGTCGCGGCCACGAGGTGGCCGGTCGGCCGCATCAAGTGCTTCCTCCTCTAATCGGGGTAGCAACCTGCGCTTTGGGTAGCTCTTGGAGGGGCGTTCGAGTTTATGCTCTTCGGCCGCAAGGACTTCAGTCCATCTGTCGACCAGCAAATCTTGATCAGCTCTAAGCTGTTGCTGTTTTTTCTTGAGGCTTCTTGCCGTGGCCATAAGCCTGCGTTGAAAACGCTCTTGCTCGACGGGATCCTCTGGCACGACGAATTCGTCGTCGTCGAGGCTTGCCTCGTCTTCGGAGGGAGGCATATAATTATCGTCCTCGACCTCTCTGTCTGCCGCTCTCTCATGAGGGCTGGTTTCTCCATCCTCCTGTGCTAAGTCTTGCTGGAGGGGGTTTTCTTCGGCACTTTCCGGAGTATTATTATCTCCCGTGCTGGAATCCGTATTTGTTGGCGGGATTTTGAGCGGCGCCGCTGACGCCGGCGCTTAGGCTGTTTCTTGGAGGGGTCATCCTCCGTGTTCCATCGCCATCTCCTCTTTTGGGGTGTCCACCATGTATATGTCATATGACGAGGTGGCTTTCCAGGGCCTATAGGCGCTGGTTCTTCATCGTCTCCTTCATCGGCGTCCATACCGTCGATGTCTTCGGAGTCGAAGTCGAGCATGTCGGTTATCGTCGACAGTGGCTACAAAGTGGGTGGTGGGTGGGCTTTGAATTTCTTCATCGTCCGAATCCCAACCTTGCTGACCGTAGTCCGGCCAGGGCTCTCCTGATAAAGAGAGAGACTTCAGTGACTTCAGATATCGCCGAAAGGCGAGTGCTGAAAGATGTCCGCCGCAGTGAACTCCATGATCGGCGCCCAATCGGATTCGATCGGGGGCGCGGAGGGTTCGGAGTCCGGAGAGGAGTCCGGCTCCTTGGAGTCACGAGTCTCGCAGAGTACGGGCTGGTGTTCGGCTCAATCGCCGTTGGGGTCGCAGCCCCCGAGGTGGCGTCCAACCGCCCATCCTCGATCGGCGCAGTTGGCTCCGAATTAAGGGTCGGAGCCGATGCGGTGCGGCCTCCAGGGCACTGTTCGGCGGCAGAGCTAGATCATGCTCGTCGTGACAGTGCGGCGCGCTCGGCAGTGGCTCAAATCCGTCGAAGATCAAGTCCCCGCGGATGTCAGCCGTGTAGTTTAAACTTCCAAATCTGACCTGCCAGGGGCGTAGCTTTCGATCTGCTCCAGATGGCCAAGTGAATTGGCCCGCAGTGCAAAGCCGCCGAAGACGAAGATCTGTCCGGGGAGGAAGGTCTCACCCTGGACTGCATCGCTATGATGATCGTAGGAGCCATCGACCTGACGACGACACAGAGGAACTCTCAATGAAAGCACCAATGTCGGTGTCAAAACCGGCGGATCTCGGGTAGGGGGTCCCGAACTGTGCGTCTAGGCCGGATGGTAACAGGAGGCAGGACACGAAGTTTTACCCAGGTTCGGGCCCTCTCGATGGAGGTAAAACCCTACGTCCTGCTTGATTAATATTGATGATATGGGTAGTACAAGAGTAGATCTACCACGAGATCGAAGAGGCTAAACCCTAGAAGCTAGCCTATGGTATGATTGTTGATGTGTATGTTGTCCTACGGACTAAAACCCTCCGGTTTATATAGACACCGGATAGGGTTAGGGTTACATAGAGTCGGTTACAATGGTAGGAGATCTACATATCCGTATCGCCAAGCTTGCCTTCCACGCCAAGGAAAGTCCCTCCCGGACACGGGACGAAGTCTTCAATCTTGTATCTTCATAGTCCAGGAGTCCGAGCTGAAAGATATCCGGCTATCGATAACACCAAGTCCAGTGATCTACTCCTAGATCACTATTGTACTCCCTTGAAACTCAGGGCAGGGTATACAATAGGTCTGGTACACAGCATGGCATACTTTATAGAACCTATGGCTGAGGCATAGGGAATGACTTTCATTCTCTCTCTATCTTCTGCCGTGGTCGGGTTTTGAGTCTTACTCAACTTCACACCTTGTAACACAGGCAAGAACTCCTTTTGACTGTTCCATTTTGAACTACTTCAAAATCTTGTCAAGGTATGTACTCATTGAAAAACTTATCAAGCGTCTTGATCTATCTCTATAGATCTTGATGCTCAATATGTAAGCAGCTTCACGAGGTCTTTCTTTGAAAAACTCCTTTCAAACACTCCTTTATGCTTTGCAGAATAATTCTACATTATTTCCGATCAACAATATGTCATTCACATATACTTATCAGAAATGTTGTAGTGCTCCCACTCACTTTCTTGTAAATACAGGCTTCACCGCAAGTCTGTATAAAACTATATGCTTTGATCAACTTATCAAAGCGTATATTCCAACTCCGAGATGCTTGCACCAGTCCATAGATGGATCGCTGGAGCTTGCATATTTTGTTAGCACCTTTAGGATTGACAAAACCTTCTGGTTGCATCATATACAACTCTTCTTTAATAAATCCATTAAGGAATGCAGTTTTGTTTATCCATTTGCCAGATTTCATAAAATGCGGCAATTGCTAACATGATTCGGACAGACTTAAGCATAGATACGAGTGAGAAACTCTCATCGTAGTCAACACCTTGAACTTGTCGAAAAACCTTTTGCGACAAGTCTAGCTTTGTAGATAGTAACACTACTATCAGCGTCTGTCTTCCTCTTGAAGATCCATTTATTCTCATGGCTTGCCGATCATCGGGCAAGTCAACCAAAGTCCATACTTTGTTCTCATACATGGATCCCATCTCAGATTTCATGGCCTCAAGCCATTTCGGGAATCTGGGCTCATCATCGCTTCCTCATAGTTCGTAGGTTCGTCATGGTCAAGTAACATGACCTCAGAACAGGATTACCGTACCACTCTGGTGCGGATCTTACTCTGGTTGATCTACGAGGTTCTAGTAGTAACTTGATCTGAAGTTTCATGATCATCATCATTAGCTTCCTCACTAATTGGTGTAGGTGTCACAGAAACCAGTTTCTGTGATGTACTACTTTCCAATAAGGGAGCAGGTACAGTTACCTCATCAAGTTCTACTTTCCTCCCACTCACTTCTTTCGAGAGAAACTCCTTCTCTAGAAAGGATCCATTCTTAGCAACAAATGTCTTGCCTTCGGATCTGTGATAGAAGGTGTACCCAACAGTCTCCTTTGGGTATCCTATGAAGACACATTTCTCCGATTTGGGTTCGAGCTTATCAGGTTGAAGCTTTTTCACATAAGCATCGCAGCCCCAAACTTTAAGAAACGACAACTTTGGTTTCTTGCCAAACCATAGTTCATACGTGTGTCTCAACGGATTTAGATGGTGCCCTATTTAACGTGAATGCAGCTCTCTCTAATGCATAACCCCAAAATGATAGTGGTAGATCGGTAAGAGACATCATAGATCGCACCATATCTAATAAAGTACGGTTATGACGTTCGGACACACCATTATGCTGTGGTGTTCCAGGTGGCGTGAGTAGTGAAACTATTTCACATTGTTTTAACTGAAGGCCAAACTCGTAACTCAAATATTTCTCTGCGATCATATCGTAGAAACTTTATTTTTGTTACGATGATTCTCCACTTCACTCTGAAATTCTTTGAACTTTTCAAATGTTTCAGACTTGTGTTTCATCAAGTAGATATACCCATATCTGCTCAAATCATCTGTGAAGGTCAGAAAATAACGATACTGCCGCGAGCCTTAACACTCATCGGACCATACATCAGTATGTATTATTTCCAATAAGTCAGTTGCTCACTCCATTGTTCCGGAGAACGGAGTCTTAGTCATCTTGCCCATGAGGCATGGTTCGCAAGCATCAAGTGATTCATAATCAAGTGATTCCAAAAGTCCATCAGCATGGAGTTTCTTCATGCGCTTTACACCAAATGACCTAAACGGCAGTGCCACAAATAAGTTGCACTATCATTATTAACTTTGCATCTTTTGGTTTCAATATTATGATATGTGTATCACTACGATCGAGATCCAACGAACCATTTTCATTGGGTGTGTAACCATATAAGGTTTTATTCATGTAAACAGAACAACAATTTATTCTCTTACTTAAATGAATAACTGTATTGCAATAAACATGATCAAATCATATTCATGCTCAACGCAAACACCAAATAACACTTATTTAGGTTCAACACTAATCCCGAAAGTATAGGGAGTGTGCGATGATGATCATATCAATCTTGGAACCACTTCCAACACACATCGTCACTTCACCCTTAACTAGTCTCTGTTCATTCTGCAACTCCCGTTTCGAGTTACTACTCTTAGCAACTGAACCAGTATCAAATACCGAGGGGTTGCTACGAACACTAGTAAAATACACATCAATAATCTGTATATCAAATATACCTTTGTTCACTTTGCCATCCTTCTTATCCGCCAAATACTTGGGGCAGTTCCGCTTCCAGTGACCAGTCCCTTTGCAGTAGAAGCACTTAGTCTCAGGCTTAGGACCAGACTTGGGCTTCTTCACTTGAGCAGCAACTTGCTTCGTTCTTCTTGAAGTTCCCCTTCTTCCCTTTGCCCTTTTCTTGAAACTAGTGGTCTTGTCTACCATCAACACTTGATATTTTTCTTGATTTCTACCTTCGTTGATTTCAGCATTACGAAGAGCTTGGGAATCGTTTCCGTTATCCCTTGCATATCATAGTTCATCACGAAGTTCTACTAACTTGGTGATGGTGACTAGAGAATTCTGTCAATCACTATCTTATCTGGAAGATTAACTCCCACTTGATTCAAGCGATTGTAATATCCAGACAATCTGAGCACATGCTCACTGCTTGAGCTATTCTCCTCCATCTTTTTAGCTATAGAACTTGTTGGAGACTTCATATCTCTCAACTCGGGTATTTGCTTGAAATATTAATTTCAACTCCTGGAACATCTCATATGGTCCATGACATTCAAAACATCTTTGAAGTCCCGATTCTAAGCCGTTAAGCATGGTGCACTAAACTATCAAGTAGTCATCATATTGAGCTAGCCAAACGTTCATAATGTCTGCCTCTACTCCTGCAATAGGTCTGTCACCTAGTGGTGCATCAAAGACATAATTCTTCTGTGCAGCAATGAGGATAATCCTCAGATCACGGATCCAATCCGCATCATTGCTACTAACATTTTTCAACATAATTTTTCTCTAGGAACACAATAAACTGGGAGCAACATCGCGAGCTATTGATCTACAACATAGATATGCTAATACTACCAGGACTAAGTTCATGATAAATTAAAGTTCAATTAATCATATTACTTAAGAACTCCCACTTAGAAAGACATCCCTCTAATCTTCTAAGTGATCACGTGATCCAAATCAACTAAACCATAACCGATCATCACGTGAAATGGAGTAGCTTTCAATGGTGAACATCAATATGTTGATCATATCTACTATATGATTCACGCTCGACCTTTCGGTCTCAGTGTTCCGAGGCCATATCTGCATATGCTAGGCTCGTCAAGTTTAACCTGAGTATTCTGCGTGTGCAAAACTGGCTTGCACCCGTTGTAGATGGACGTAGAGCTTATCACACCCGATCATCACGTGGTGTCTGGGCACGACGAACTTTGGCAACGGTGCATACTCAGGGAGAACACTTTTATCTTGAAATTTAGTGAGAGATCATCTTATAATGCTACCGTCAATCAAAGCAAGATAAGATGCATAAAAGATAAACATCACATGCAATCAATATAAGTGATATGATATGGCCATCATCATCTTGTGCTTGTAATCTCCCTCTCTGAAGCACCATCATGATCACCATCGTCACCGGTACGACACCTTGATCTCCATCGTAGCATCGTTGTCTTCTCGCCAATCTTATGCTTCTATGACTATCGCTACCTCTTAGTGATAAAGTAAAAGCATTACAGGGTGATTGCATTGCATAAAATAAAGTGACAACCATATGGCTCCTGCCAGTTGCCAATAACTCGGTTACAAAACATGATCATCTCATACAATAAAATTTAGCATCATGTCTTGACCATATCACATCACAACATTCCCTGCAAAAACAAGTTAGACGTCCTCTACTTTGTTGTTGCAAGTTTTACATGGCTGCTATGGGCTTAGCAAGAACCATTCTTACCTACGCATCAAAACCACAATGATAGTTTGTCAAGTTGGTGCTGTTTAAACCTTCACAAGGACCGGGCGTACCCACACTCGGTTCAACTAAAGTTGGAGAAACTGACACCCACCAGCCACTTGTGTGCAAAGCACGTCGGTAGAACCAGTCTTGCATAAGCGTACGCGTAATGTCGGTCCGGGCCGCTTCATCCAACAATACCGCCGAACCAAAGTATGACATGCTGGTAAGTGTGTTGGAAATATGCCCTAGAGGCAATAATAAATTGGTTATTATTATATTATATTTCATTGTTCATGATAATCGTTTATTATCCATGCTAGAATTGTATTGATAGGAAACTCAGATACATGTGTGGATACATAGACAACACCATGTCCCTAGTAAGCCTCTAGTTGACTAGCTCGTTGATCAATAGATCGTTACGGTTTCCTGACCATGGACATTGGATGTTGTTGATAACGAGATCACATCATTAGGATAATGATGTGATGGACAAGACCCAACCCTAAGCCTAGCACAAGGTCGTGTAGTTCGTATGCTAAAGCTTTTCTAATGTCAAGTATCATTTCCTTAGACCATGAGATTGTACAACTCCCGGATACCGTAGGAGTGCTTTGGGTGTGCCAAACGTCACAACGTAACTGGGTGGCTATAAAGGTACACTACGGGTATCTCCAAAAGTGTCTGTTGGGTTGGCACGAATCAAGACTGGAATTTGTCATTCCGTGTAACGGAGAGGTACCTCTGGGCCCACTCGGTAGGACATCATCATAATGTGCACAATGTGGCCAAGGAGTTGATCATGGGATGATATGTTACGGAACGAGTAAAGAGACTTGCCGGTAACGAGATTGAACAAGGTATCGGGATACCGACGATCAAATCTCGGGCAAGTATCATATCGATAGACAAAGGGAATTGTATACGACATTGATTGAATCCTTGACATCGTGGTTCATCCGATGAGATCATCGTGGAGCATATGAGAGCCAATATGGGTATCCAGATCCCGCTATTGGTTATTGACCAGAGAGTTGTCTCGGCCATGTCTGCATGACTCCTGAACCCGTAGGGTCTACACACTTAAGGTTCGATGACGCTAGGGTTATAGGGAAAGTATGTATGCGGTTACCGAATGTTGTTCGGACTCCCGGATGAGATCCTGGACGTCACAAGGAGTTCCGGAATGATCCAGAGGTAAAGATTGATATATAGGAAGTATGGTTTTGGCCACCGGAAGTGTTCCGGGCATCACCGGTAGTGTACCGGGACCACCGGAGGGGTCCGTGGGTCCACCGGGAGGGGCCACGGGCCCCGGAGGCCTACATGGGCCAATAGTGGGAAGGGACCAGCCCCTAGGTGGGCTGGGGCACTCCCACAAGGCCCAAGCCGTCCTAGAGGGAAGAGGGGGCAAACCCTAAGGTAGATGGGCCCTAAGGGCCCACCCCTGGTGCTGCCTCCCTCTCCCCCCACTTGGCCGCCACCCCGATGGGGATTGGGGCTGCCGCCACCCCTAGGGTGGAACCCTAGGTGGGGGACCCTCCCTCTTCCCCTATATATAGTGGAGGCAAAGGGGCAGCCCAACACACGGAGTTCGTCCCCTGTTGGCAGCCCTACCTCTCTCCTCCTCGTCTCTCGTAGTGCTTGCGAAGCCCTGCTGGAGTCCCGCGCTCCTCCACCACCACCCCACGCCATCGTGCTGCTGCTGGGACGGAGTCTTCCCAACCTCTCCTCTCCCCTTGCTGGATCAAGGCGTAGGAGAGACGTCACCGGGACTTGCACGTGTTGTTGAACGCGGAGGCGCCGTTGTTCGGCGCTTAGATCGGAATCAACCGCGATCTGAATCGCTACGAGTACGACTCCTTCATCCAGCGTTCTTGTAACGCTTCCGCTTAGCGATCTACAAGGGTATGTAGATGCACTCCCCTTCCCCTTCGTTGCTAGATTACTCCATAGATTGATCTTGGTGATGCGTAGAAAATTTTAAATTTCTGCTACGATCCCCAAACAAGTGGCATCATGAGCTAGGTCTATGCATAGTTTCTATGCACGAGTAGAACACAAGTTGTTGTGTGGGCGTCGATTTTTGTCAATTTACTTGCCGTTACTAGTCTTATCTTTGATTCGGCGGCATCGTGGGATGAAGCGGCCCGGACCGACCTTACACGTACTCTTACGTGAGACAGGTTCCACCGACTGACATGCACTAGTTGCATAAGGTGGCTAGCGGGTGTCTGTCTCTCCCACTTTAGTCGGATCAGATTCGATGAAAAGGGTCCTTATGAAGGGTAAATTGAAATTGGCATATCACGTTGTGGTTTTGGCGTAGGTAAGAAACGTTCTTGCTAAGAAACCTATAGCAGCCACGTAAAATTTGCAACAACAATTAGAGGACGTCTAACTTGTTTTTGCAGCATATGCCGTGTGATGTGATATGGCCAAAAGGATGTGATGAATGATATATGTGATGTATGAGATTGATCATGTTCTTGTAATAGGAATCATGACTTGCATGTCGATGAGTATGACAACCGGCAGGAGCCCTAGGAGTTGTCTTAATTTATTTATGACCTGCGTGTCAACATAAACGTCATGTAATTACTTTACTTTATTGCTAAAGCGTTAGCCATAGTAGTAGAAGTAATAGATGACGAGACAACTTCAAGAAGACACGATGATGGAGATCATGGTGTCATGCCGGTGACAACGATGATCATGGAGCCCCGAAGATGGAGATCAAAAGGAGCAAAATGATATTGGCCATATCATGTCACTATTTGATTGCATGTGATGTTTATCATGTTTTACATCTTATTTGCTTAGAACGACGGTAGCTTAAATAAGATGATCCCTCACTAAAATTTCAAGAAAAGTGTTCCCCTAACTGTGCACCGTTGCGAAGGTTCGTTGTTTCGAAGCACCACGTGATGATCGGGTGTGATAGATTCTAACGTTCAAATACAACGGGTGTAAGCCAGATTTACACACGCAATACACTTAGGTTGACTTGACGAGCCTAGCATGTACAGACATGGCCTCGGAACACGGAAGACCGAAAGGTCGAACATGAGTCGTATAGAAGATACGATCAACATGAGATGTTCACCGTTGATGACTAGTCCGTCTCACGTGATGATCGGACACAGCCTAGTCGATTCGGATCATGTTTCACTTAGATGACTAGAGGGATGTCTATCTAAGTGGGAGTTCATTAAATAATTTGATTAAGATGAACTCAATTATCATGAACATAGTCTAAATTGTCTTTGCAAATATGTTGTAGATAAATAGCTCACGTTGTAGCTCCCTGTTTCAATATGTTCCTAGAGAAAGATTAAGTTGAAAGATATTGTAAGGAATGATGCGGACTAGGTCTGTAGTCCGAGGAGTGTCCTCACTACTACACAGAAGGCTTACGTCTTTGATGCACCGCTCGATGTGCAAACCCCTACAATGTCGTCTGTGGATGTTGTGAACACCTGACAGACACATCCTGATGACAACTTGATAGTTTAGTGCACCATACTTTACGGCTTAGAATCGGGATTCCAATGACTTTTTGAACGCCATAGAACATATGAGATGTTCCAAGAGCTGAAATTGGGATTTCAGGCTCATGCCCATGTTGAGAGGTGTGATACCTCTGACAAGTTCTTTTGCCAACAAGATGGAGGAGAATAGCTCAGCTAGTGAGCATGTGCTCAGAATGTCTGGGTGCTACAATCACTTAAATCAAGTGGGAGTTAAACTTCCAGATAAGATAGTGATTGATATAGTTCTCTAGCCACTATCACTAAGCTACTAGATCTTCGTGATGAACTATGACATGCAAGGGATGGAGTTGATCCCGGAGCTGTTCGCGGTGCTTAAGACCGCAAAAGGTAGAAATCAAGAAGGAACATCAAGTGTTGATGGTTTGACAAGACCACTGGTTTCAAGAAGGGCAAGGGCTAGAAGGGAAACTTCATGGATGGCAAACCAGTTGCCGCTCCAGTGAAGGAACCCAAGGTTGAACCCAAACCCGAGACTAAGTTCTTCTATTGTAAGGGGAATGGTCACTGGTAGCGGAATTACCCCAAATGCATGGTAGATAAGAAGGCTGGCAACTTCAACAAAGTATATACGTGTTATTAATGTGTACCTCACTAGTACTCCTAGTAGCACCTGGGTATTGGATACCGGTTCAGTTGCTATTATTGGTGACTTGAAGCAAAAGCTACGGACTAAACGGAGACTGGCTAAGGGAGAGGTGACAATGTGTGTTGGAAGTGTTTCCAAAGTTGATGAGATCACCATCGCATGCTCCATCTGCCTTCGGGATTAGTATTGAACCTAGATAAATGTTATCAGGTGTCTACGTTGAGCATGAATATGATTAGATCATGTTCATTGCAATACGGTCATTCATTTAAGTTAGAGAATAATGGTTATTCTGTTTACATGAATGATACCTTTCATGGTCATGCACCCTATGTGAATGGTTCATTGAATCTCGATCGTGGTAATACACATGTTCACGCCAAAAGATGTAGAGTTAATAATGATAGTACCACTTTCTCGTCGCACTGCCGCTTAGGTCATATTGGCGTAAGATGCATGAAGAAACTCCATGTCGATGGATGTTTGGAGTCACTTGATTTTGAATCACTTGACACATGCGAGCCATGCCTCATGGGCAGGATGACCAAGACCCCATTTTCAGGTACAATGAAACGGGCAAGTGACTTGTTGGAAATCATACATACTGATGTGTGTGATCCAATGAGAATTGAAGCGTACGGTGGATATCGCTATTTTCTCATCTTCACTGAAGATTTGAGTAGATATACGTATATTTACTTAATGAAGCACAAGTCTAAAACGTTTTGAAAAGCGATTTCAGAGTGAAGTTAAGAACCATCATAACAAGAAGATCAAATTCCTACGATCTGATCGATGAGAATTTCTGAGTTATGAGTTTGGCAATCACTTAAGACATTGTGGAATTGTTTCACAATTGAAGCCACCTGGAACACCACAGGGTAATGGTGTGTCCGGACGTCGTAATCGAACCTTATGAGATATGGTGCGATCTATGATGTCTCTTACCGATCTACCGTTTTCATTTTGAGGTTATGTGTTAGAGACAGCTGCATTCACTTTAGATAGGACACCATTTAAGTCCGTTGAAACGAGGTCGTGTGAACATTGGTTTGGCAAGAAACCAAAGTTGTCATTTCTTAATGTTTGGGGCTGCGATGCTTAAGGCTTCAGCCGGAGAAGCTCGAACCCAAAGCGGACAAACACATCTTCATAGGATACCCAAAGGTGACAGTAGGGTATACCTTCTATCTCAGATCCGAGGGAAAATTGTTTGTCACTAAGAACGGGTCCTTTCTCGAGAAGGAGTTTCTCTCGAAAGAATTGAGTGGGAGGAAGATAGAACTTGATGAGGTTGTCGAACCTTTACTTCAACCAGAGAGTGATGCAACACAGAAAGATGTTTTCTGTGGCGCCTACGTCTGTTGAATAGGAAGTTAATGATAGTGATCATGAAGCTTCGGATCAAGTTGCTATCGAACCTCGTAGGTCGACAAGGATATGTACTACTCCTAAGTGGTACGGTAATCCTGTCTTAGATATCATGTTGTTAGACAACAATGAACCTACGAGCTATGGAGAAGCGATGGTGGGCCTGTATTCCGACAAATGGTTAGAAGCCATGAAATCCGAGATAGGATCCATATATTAGAACAAAGTATGGACTTTGGTGGACTTGCTCGATGATCGGCAAGCCATTGAGATAAATGGATCTTTAAGAAGAAGACGGACGTGGGCGGTAATGTTACCGTCTATGAAGCTCGACTTGTGGGAAAGAGTCTTTTCACAAGTTCAAGGAGTTGACTACGATGAGAATTTCTCACCCGTAGCGATGCTTAAGTCCGTCGGAATCATGTTAGCATTAGCTGTATTTTTCGATTATGAAATCTTACAGATGGATGTCAAAACAAGTTTTCTTGCCAGTTTTCGTAAGAAAAGTTGTATGTGATACAATAAAAGGTTTTGTCGATCCTAAGGATGTTAAAAGGTATGCTGGCTCCAGCAATCCTTCTATGGACTAGAGCAAGCATCTCGGAATCGGAATATATGTTTTGATGGAGTGATCAAAGCTTTTAGGTTTATACAATGTTTGCTAGAAACTTGTATTTACAAGAAAGTGAGTGGGAGCACTACAACATTTCTGATAAGTATATGTGGATGACATATTGTTGATTCGAAATGATGTAGAATTTTTGGAAAGCATAAACAGTTGTTTGAAGAGTGATTTTCAAAGGAAGACCTGGATAAAGCTGCTTACATATTGGGCATCAAGATCTATAGAGATAGATCAAAACGCCTAATGATACTTTCAAAGAACGCACACCTTGACATGTTTTTGAAGGAGTTCAAAATAGATCAGTCAAAGAAAGGGTTCTTACCTGAATTGTAAGGTGTGAAGTTGAGTAAGACTCGAAGATTGACCACGGCAGAAGAAAGAGGAAGGACGAAGGTCGTCCCCTATGCTCTTATCATAGGCTCTATACGGTATGCCATGCTGAGTACCGCGCCTGATGTGTGCCTTGCCACATGTCTGGCAAGAGGGTACAGAGGTGATCTAGGACTGGACCACCAGATAGCGGTAAAATTGTCCTTAGAGGAATAAGGAAATGTTTCTCGGTTATGGAGGTGATAAAGAGTTCGACGTAAAGAGTTACGTCGATGCAAGCTTAACACCTATCCGGATAGCTCTGGGTAGAGATACCGGATACGTATAATGGAGCAACAATTTGGAATAGCTCCAAGTGGAGCGTGGTAGCAGCATCTACGATATGACATAAAGTTTTGCGAAATACATAGGGATCCGAATATGGCAAGACCTGTTGACTACAACCTCTCTCACAAGCATAACATGATCAAACCCAGAACTCATTGAGTATTAATCACATAGTGATGTGAACTAGATTAGTGACTCTAGTAAACTCTTTGGATGTTGGTCACATGGCGATGTGACCTATGAGTGTTAATCACATGGCGATGTGAACTAGATTATTGACTCTAGTGCAAGTGGGAGACTGTTCGAAATATGCCCTAGAGGCAATAATAAATTAGTTATTATTATATCATATTTCATTGTTCATGATAATCGTTTATTATCCATGCTAGAATTGTATTGATAGGAAACTCAGATACATGTGTGGATACATAGACAACACCATGTCCCTACTAAGCCTCTAGTTGACTAGCTCGTTGATCAATAGATGGTTACGGTTTCCTGACCATGGACATTGGATGTTGTCGATAATGGGATCACATCATTAGGAGAATGATGTGATGGACAAGACCCAATCCTAAGCCTAGCACAAGATCGTGTAGTTCGTATGCTAAAGCTTTTCTAATGTCAAGTATCATTTCCTTAGACCATGAGATTGTGCAACTCCCGGATATCGTAGGAGTGCTTTGGGTGTGCCAAACGTCACAACGTAACTGGGTGGCTATAAAGGTGCACTACGGGTATCTCCAAAAGTGTCTGTTGGGTTGGCACGAATCAAGACTTGGATTTGTCACTCCATGTAAACGGAGAGGTATCTCTGGGCCCACTCGGTAGGACATTATCATAATGTGCACAATGTGACCAAGGAGTTGATCACGGGATGATGTGTTACAGAACGAGTAAAGAGACTTGCCGGTAACGAGATTGAACAAGGTATCGGGATACCGACGATCGAATCTCGGGCAAGTATCGTACCCATAGACAAAGGAAATTGTATACGGGATTGATTGAATCCTTCACATCGTGGTTCATCCGATGAGATCATCGTGGAGCATGTGGGAGCCAATACGGGTATCCAGATCCCGCTGTTGGTTATTGACCAGAGAGTTGTCTCGGCCATGTCTGCATGACTCCCGAACCCGTAGGGTCTACACACTTAAGGTTCGATGACGCTAGGGTTATAGGGAAAGTATGTACGTGGTTACCGAATGTTGTTAGGAGTCCCGGATGAGATCCTGGTCGTCACGAGGAGTTCCAGAATGGTCCGGAGGTAAAGATTTATATATATGGGAAGTCCCGTTTTGGTCACCGGAAAGGTTTCGGGTGCTGTCGGTAACGTACCGGGACCACCGGGAGGGTCCCGGGGGTCCACCAGGTGGGGCCACCAGCCCTAGAAGGCCGCGTGGGCCAAGTGTGGGAGGGGACCAGCCCCTAGGTGGGCTGGGGCGCCTCCCCACCAAGGCCCATGCGCCTAGAGAGAAGAGGGGGCAAACCCTAAGGGCAGATGGGCCCTAAGGCCCATGCCTGGTGCGCCTCCCTCTCCCCCCCACTTGGCCGCCACCCCAGATGGGGATTGGGGCTGCCGCCACCCCTAGGGTGGAAACCCTAGGTGGGGGCGCAGCCCTCCCTCTCCCCCTATATATAGTGGAGGCAAAGGGGCAGCCCAACACACGAAGTTCTTCCCCTGTTGGCGCAGCCCTACCCTCTCCCTCCTCGTCTCTCGTAGTGCTTGGCGAAGCCCTGCTGGAGTCCCGCGCTCCTCCACCACCACCACGCCGTCGTGCTGCTGCTGGACGGAGTCTTCCCCAACCTCTCCTTCTCCCCTTGCTGGATCAAGGCGTAGGAGACGTCACCGGGCTGCACGTGTGTTGAACGCGGAGGCGCGTTGTTCGGCGCTTAGATCGGAATCAACCGTGATCTGAATCGCTACGAGTACGACTCCTTCATCCGCGTTCTTGCAACGCTTCCGCTTAGCGATCTACAAGGGTATGTAGATGCACTCCCCTTCCCTCGTTGCTAGATTACTCCATAGATTGATCTTGGTGATGCGTAGAAAATTTTAAATTTCTGCTACGATCCCCCTATAGTAAGCAATATGACTTATATCGCCCACAACTCACTTGTGTTCTACTCTGTGCATATACATCAACGCATAAAACCAGGCTCGGATGCCACTGTTGGGGAACGTAGTAATTTCAAAAAAATTCCTACGCACACGCAAGATCATGGTGATGCATAGCAACGAGAGGGGAGAGTATTGTCTCACGTACCCTCGTAGACGAAAGCGGAAGCGTTAGCACAACGCGGTTGATGTAGTCGTACGTCTTCACGATCCGACCGATCAAGTACCGAACGCACGGCACCTCCGAGTTCGAGCACACGTTCAACTCGATGACGTCCCTCGAACTCCGATCCAGCCGAGTGTTGAGGGAGAGTTTCGTCAGCACGACGGCGTGGTGACGATGATGATGTTCTACCGACGCAGGGCTTCGCCTAAGCACCGCTACGATATGATCGAGGTGGATTATGGTGGAGGGGGCACCGCACACGGCTAAGAGATCAAGAGATCAATTGTTGTGTCTTTGGGGTGCCC
>NW_024114739.1:0-21430 GCF_003073215.2 Triticum urartu | reverse complement strand
GCCCTTGTGGGGGCGCACCAGCCCACCTGGGGCTGGTCCCCTCCCACTTGGCCCATGCAGCCCTCCGGGGCTGGTGGCCCCACTTGGTGGACCACCGGGACCCTCCCGGTGGTCCCGGTACATTACCGATAAAACCCGAAACTTTTCCGGCGACCAAAACAGGACTTCCCATATATAAATCTTTACCTCCGGACCATTCCGGAACTCCTCGTGACGTCCGGGATCTCATCCGGGACTCCGAACAACATTCGGTAACCACGTATATCTATTCCCTATAACCCTAGCATCATCGAACCTTAAGTGTGTAGACCCTACGGGTTCGGGAACCATGCAGACATGACCGAGACAACTCTCCGGCCAATAACCCAGCGGGATCTGGATACCCATGTTGGCTCCCACATGTTCCACGATGATCTCATCGGATGAACCACGATGTCAAGGATTCAATCAATCCCGTATACAATTCCCTTTGTCTAGCGGTACGATACTTGCCCGAGATTCGATCGTCGGTATCCCGATACCTTGTTCAATCTCGTTACCGGCAAGTCTCTTTACTCGTTCCGTAACACATCATCCCGTGATCAACTCCTTGGTCACATTGTGCACATTTATGATGATGTCCTACCGAGTGGGCCCAGAGATACCTCTCCGCTTACACGGAGTGACAAATCCCAGTCTCGATTCGTGCCAACCCAACAGACACTTTCGGAGATACCCGTAGTGTACCTTTATAGCCACCCAGTTACGTTGTGACGTTTGGCACACCCAAAGCACTCCTACGGTATCCGGGAGTTGCACAATCTCATGGTCTAAGGAAATGATACTTGACATTAGAAAAGCTTTAGCATACGAACTACATGATCTTTGTGCTAGGCTTAGGATTGGGTCTTGTCCATCACATCATTCTCCTAATGATGTGATCCCGTTATCAACGACATCCAATGTCCATGGTCAGGAAACCGTAACCATCTATTGATCAACGAGCTAGTCAACTAGAGGCTTACTAGGGACATGGTGTTGTCTATGTATCCACACATGTATCTGAGTTTCCTATCAATACAATTCTAGCATGGATAATAAACGATTATCATGAACAAGGAAATATAATAATAACCAATTTATTATTGCCTCTAGGGCATATTTCCAACAGTCTCCCACTTGCACTAGAGTCAATAATCTAGTTCACATCGCCATGTGATTAACACTCACAGGTCACATCGCCATGTGACCAACATCCAAGAGTCTACTAGACTCAATGATCTAGTTCACATCACTATGTGATTAACACTCAAAGAGTTCTGGGTTTGATCATGTTATGCTTGTGAGAGAGGTTGTAGTCAACGGGTCTTGCCATATTCAGATCCCTATGTATTTCGCAAAACTTTATGTCATATCGTAGATGCTGCTACCACGTTCCACTTGGAGCTATTCCAAATTGTTGCTCCATTATACGTATCCGGTATCTCTACTCAGAGCTATCCGATAGGTGTTAAGCTTGCATCGACATAACTCTTTACGTCGAACTCTTTATCACCTCCATAACCGAGAAACATTTCCTTATTCCTCTAAGGATAATTTTGACCGCTATCTGGTGATCTACTCCTAGATCACCTTTGTACCCTCTTGCCAGACATGTGGCAAGTCACACATCTGGTGCGGTACTCAGCATGGCATACCGTATAGAGCCTATGACAAAAGCATAGGGGACGACCTTCGTCCTTCCTCTTTCTTCTGCCGTGGTCAATCTTCGAGTCTTACTCAACTTCATACCTTACAACTCAGGTGAGAACCCCTTCTTTGACTGATCTATTTTGAACTCTTTCAAAAACATGTCAAGGTGTGCGTTCTTTGAAAGTATCATCAGGCGTCTTGATCTATCTATAGATCTTGATGCCCAATATGTAAGCAGCTTTATCCAGGTCTTCCTTTGAAAAACACTCTTCAAACAACCGTTTATGCTTTCCAGAAATTCTACATTATTTCGAATCAGCCAATATGTCATCCACATATACTTATCAGAAATGTTGTAGTGCTCCCACTCACTTTCTTGTAAATACAAGTTTCTAGCAAACATTGTATAAACCTAAAAGCTTTGATCACTCCATCAAAACATATATTCCGATTCCGAGATGCTTGCTCTAGTCCATAGAAGGATTGCTGGAGCCAGCATACCTTTTAGCATCCTTAGGATCGTCAAAACCTTTTATTGTATCACATACAACTTTTCTTACGAAAACTGGTAAGAAAACTTGTTTTGACATCCATCTGTAAGATTTCATAATCGAAAAAATACAGCTAATGCTAACATGATTCCGACGGACTAAGCATCGCTACGGGTGAGAAATTCTCATCGTAGTCCACTCCTTGAACTTGTGAAAAGACTCTTTCCCACAAGTCGAGCTTCATAGACGGTAACATTACCGCCCACGTCCGTCTTCTTCTTAAAGATCCCATTTATCTCAATGGCTTGCCGATCATCGGGCAAGTCCACCAAAGTCCATTCTTTGTTCTGATACATGGATCCTGTCTCGGATTTCATGGCTTCTAACCATTTGTCGGAATACGGGCCCACCATCGCTTCTCCATAGCTCATAGGTTCATTGTTGTCTAACAACATGATATCTAAGACAGGATTACCATACCACTTAGGGTAGTACATATCCTTGTCGACCTACGAGGTTCGATAGCAACTTGATCCGAAGCTTCATGATCACTATCATTAACTTCCTATTCAATAGACGTAGGTGGCCACAGAAAACATCTTTCTGTGTTGCATCACTCTCTGGTTGAAATAAAGGTTCGACAACCTCATCAAGTTCTATCTTCCTCCCACTCAATTCTTTCGAGAGAAACTCCTTCTCGAGAAAGGACCCGTTCTTAGTGACAAACAATTTGCCCTCGGATCTGAGATAGAAGGTATACCCAACTGTCACCTTTGGGTATCCTATGAAGATGTGTTTGTCCGCTTTGGGTTCGAAGCTTCTCCGGCTGAAGCCTTAAGCATCGCAGCCCCAAACATTAAGAAACGACAACTTTGGTTTCTTGCCAAACCAATGTTCATACGACGTCGTCTCAACGGACTTATATGGTGTCCTATCTAAAGTGAATGCAGCTTGTCTCTAACGCATAACCTCAAAATGAAATACGGTAGATCGGTAAGAGACATCATAGATCGCACCATATCTCATAAGGTTCGATTACGACGTCCGGACACACCATTACCCTGTGGTGTTCCAGTGGCTTCAACTGTGAAACAATTCCACAATGTCTTAAGTGATTGCCAAACTCATAACTCAGAAATCCCCTTTTGATCAGATCGTAGGAACATGATCTTCTTTGTTATGATGATTCTTAACTTCACTCTGAAATCGGCTGAATCTTTTCAAACGTTTCAGACTTGTTGCTTCATTAGGTAATATACCTATATCTACTCCAAATCGTCAGTGAAGATGAGAAAATAGCGATATCCACCGCACGCTTCAATTCTCATTGGATCACACGCATCAGCATGTATGATTTCCAACAAGTCACTTGCCCGTTTCATTGTACCTGAAAACGGGGTCTTAGTCATCCTGCCCATGAGGCATGGCTCGCATGTGTCAAGCGATTCAAAATCAAGTGACTCCAAACATCCATCGACATGGAGTTTCTTCATGCATCTTACGCCAATATGACCTAAGCGGTAGTGCCACAGAAAGTGGTACTATCATTATTAACTCTACATCTTTTGGGTGAACATGTGTATACCACGACCGAGATTCAATGAACCATTCACATAGGGTGCATGACCATGAAAGGTATCATTCATGTAAACAGAATAACCATTATTCTCTAACTTAAATGAATGACCGTATTGCAATGAACATGATCTAATCATATTCATGCTCAACGTAGACACCTGATAACATTTATCTAGGTTCAATACTAATCCCGAAGGCAGATGGAGCGTGCGATGGTGATCTCATCAACTTTGGGAAACACTTCCAACACACATCGTCACCTCGCCCTCAGCCAGTCTCCGTTTAGTCCGTAGATTTTGCTTCAAGTCACCAAGTAATAGTAACTGAACCGGTATCCAATACCCAGGTGCTACCAGGAGTACTAGTGAGGTACACATTAATAACACGTATAAATTTTGTTGAAGTTGCCAGCCTTCTTATCTACCATGCATTTGGGGTATTCCGCTACCAGTGACCGTTCCCTTTACAATAGAAGCACTTAGTCTCGGGTTTGGGTTCAAACCTTGGGTTCCTTCACTGGAGCGGCAACTGGTTTGCCATCCATGAAGTTCCCTTCTTAGCCCTTTGCCCTTCTTGAAACCAGTGGTCTTGTTAAAACCATCAACACTTGATGCTCCTTCTTGATTTCTACCTTTTGCGGTCTTAAGCACCGCGAACAGCTCCGATCACTCCATCCCTTGCATGTCATAGTTCCATCACAAAGATCTAGTAGCTTAGTGATAGTGTCTAGAGAACTCTATCAATAACTATCTTATCTAGAAGTTTAACTCCCACTTGATTTAAGTGATTGTATCACCCAGACATTCTGAGCACATGCTCACTAGCTGAGCTATTCTCCTCCATCTTGTTGGCAAAGAACTTGTCAGAGGTCTCACACCTCTCAACACGGGCATGAGCCTGAAATCCCAATTTCAGCTCTTGGAACATCTCATATGTTATGGCATTCAAAACGTCATTGGAATCCCGATTCTAAGCCGTAAAGTTATGGTGCACTAAACTATCAAGTAGTCATCAGGATGTGTCTTCAGGTGTTCACAACATCCACAGACGACGTTGTAGGGGTTTGCACATCGAGCGGTGCATCAAAGACATAAGCCTTCTGTGTAGCAGTGAGGACACTCCTCGGACTACGGACCCAGTCGCATCATTGCTTACAATATCTTTCAACTTGGTCTTTCTCTAGGAACGTATTAAAACAGGGAGCTACAACGTGAGCTATTTATTCTACAACATATTTGCAAAGAAATTTAGACTATGTTCATGATAATTAAGTTCATCTAATCAAATTATTTAATGAACTCCCACTCAGATAGACATCCCTCTAGTCATCTAAGTGAAACATGATCCGAGTCAACTAGGCCGTGTCCGATCATCACGTGAGACGGACTAGTCAACATCGGTGAACATCTTCATGTTGATCGTATCTTCTATACGACTCATGCTCGACCTTTCGGTCTTCCGTGTTCCGAGGCCATGTCTGTACATGCTAGGCTCGTCAAGTCAACCTAAGTGTTTTTGCTGTGTAAATCTGGCTTACACCCGTTGTATTCGAACGTTAGAATCTATCACACCCGATCATCACGTGGTGCTTCGAAACAACGAACCTTCGCAACGGTGCACAGTTAGGGGGAACACCTTGAAATTTTATTGAGGGATCATCTTATTTAAGCTACCGTCGTTCTAAGCAAATAAGATGTAAAACATGATAAACATCACATGCAATCAAATAGTGACATGATATGGCCAATATCATTTTGCTCCTTTTGATCTCCATCTTTGGGGCTCCATGATCATCGTTGTCACCGGCATGACACCATGATCTCCATCATCATGATCTCCATCATCGTGTCTTCTTGAAGTTGTCTCGTCATCTATTACTTCTACTACTATGGCTAACGCTTTAGCAATAAAGTAAAGTAATTACATGACGTTTATGTTGACACGCAGGTCATAAATAAATTAAGACAACTCCTATGGCTCCTGCCGGTTGTCATACTCATCGACATGCAAGTCGTGATTCCTATTACAAGAACATGATCAATCTCATACATCACATATATCATTCATCACATCCTTTTGGCCATATCACATCACAAGGCATATGCTGCAAAAACAAGTTAGACGTCCTCTAATTGTTGTTGCAAGTTTTTACGTGGCTGCTATAGGTTTCTAGCAAGAACGTTTCTTACCTATGCGAAAACCACAATGTGATATGCCAATTTCTATTTACCCTTCATAAGGACCCTTTTCATCGAATCCGATCCGACTAAAGTGGGAGAGACAGACACCCGCTAGCCACCTTATGCAACTAGTGCATGTCAGTCGGTGGAACCAGTCTCACGTAAGAGTACGTGTAAGGTCGGTCCGGGCCGCTTCATCCCACGATGCCGCCGAATCAAGATAAGACTAGTAACGGCAAGCAAATTGACAAAATCGACGCCCACAACAACTTGTGTTCTACTCGTGCATAGAAACTACGCATAGACCTAGCTCATGATGCCACTGTTGGGGAACGTAGCAGAAATTCAAAATTTTCTACGCATCACCAAGATCAATCTATGGAGTAATCTAGCAACGAGGGGAAGGAGAGTGCATCTACATACCCTTGTAGATCGCTAAGCGGAAGCGTTCAAGTGAACGGGGTTGATGGAGTTCGTACTCGTCGTGATTCAAATCACCGGAGATCCTAGTGCCGAACGGACGGCACCTCCGCGTTCAACACACGTGCAGCCCGGTGACGTCTCCTACGCCTTGATCCAGCAAGGGGAGAAGGAGAGGTTGGGGAAGACTCCATCCAGCAGCAGCACGACGGCGTGGTGGTGGTGGAGGAGCGTGGCAATCCTGCAGGGCTTCGCCAAGCACTGCGGGAGAGGAGGAGGGAGAGAGGCAGGGCTGCGCCATGGAGAGGTCAAAACTCATGTGTTGGCAGCCCCAAAGTCCTCAAGTATATATAGGGGAGAGGGAGGGGGGTGCGCCCCCTTTAGGGTTTCCACCCCAAGGGGTGCGGCAGCCCCAAACCCATCTAGGGTGGCGGCCAAGGGGGGGGAGAGGGGAAACTTGCCCCCCAAGCTAGGTGGAGGCGCCCCCTCCCCAAACCCTAGGCGCCTTGGGCCTTGTGGGGGGGGGGGCGCACCAGCCCACCTGGGGCTGGTCCCCTCCCACACTTGGCCCATGCAGCCCTCCGGGGCTGGTGGCCCCACTTGGTGGACCACCGGGACCCTCCCGGTGGTCCCGGTACATTACCGATAAAACAAAACTTTTCCGGCGACCAAAACAGGACTTCCCATATATAAATCTTTACCTCCGGACCATTCCAGAACTCCTCGTGACGTCCGGGATATCATCCGGGACTCCGAACAACATTCGGTAACTGTTGGGGATATTACTACTGGGCATAAACCGGCCTACCTGGGCCGGATTAACTCCATCAGTAGTTCAAAGGTGTTAAAGCCCAAAGAGGCAGATAAAGGCCCAGGGCCCGTAGTCGGTTTACAACCTGTAGCCGTACATCAGCTTTGTGCATATACTTGTAATATAAGTTAGGAACAAGGAGAGACCAACCCGGATACGAGTATGAACCGGTGTTGGGACTCTCTGAACCGGCAGGCGTCACCCATGTATATAAGGGGACGACCCGGCGGCGGTTCAGGAACGACAGACAACAATTCGAGACATAGGCGAAGCTTATTTGCTCCCTAGTCATCGAAGCACCCATCAATTCCATCACAACTAGAGGTAGGCTTTACCTTCATTGAAGGGGCCGAACTAGTATAAACTCTCTTGCGTTCTTGTGTCCGCTTTAACCCCTTCAAGCTAACCCGTAGCGATGGCTCCACGACTAAGTCCTTTCAATAGGACATCTGCCGTGACAAAACCACGACAGTTGGCGCCCACCGTGGGGCTATCGCACGATGGTTTCCGGTTCTTGGAGGCCGCTTTGAAGGACTCGAGGGCTACGCTGTAGGCCGGATGACTAAGAGTCGTCGCGGCAAACTCTACATCGACGACGCAGGCTGGGGCCCCGAGGCGGCTCAATTGAGTACGGGTACCGGGTCCCCTTTGGTAGCATTCATGTTTTCATTGGCAAGATCGGTGAACCGGGCCCTGAGCCGGACATCTGCACCGACCTCGTCGAGACGGCTCAGCGTACGCGATCCGCCCGGGTTAAACCGGCCATGAAGCGTGCCTTCGTGGGAATGATCCATGGAGGGAGTTATGAGGATGGATCGGAGCTTCGCGGGGCGACTGCCATTCGTTCCGGTGACGAATCTTCGACCGGAGAAACCGAATCTCTTTATCAACTACAAGATGGCCGGATTGGGAGCTGTTCCGATGGCGACAGTATTCCGGACCCCTCTGATCCGCCCAACCGGGTTGGAATATTCATGGCCGGAACACAAGCAGCGCTTCATTCTTCGACAGCTGCGGCAACGATTTCCGTCAGCAGCAGCAACGGCCGCCGGGGCAGGAGGCCCTGTGCGCCCGCCGGCTCAGGTTCTATCAGAGCTATTTGATGTGTTGGCTGTGCTTATGGCGGAAGTTAATCCGCCAGATCAGGACGTTCACAATACGGAGATTGCAAAGGTAAAGGAACAGATCACCCAGGCCAAGGCGGATCTGGCGGCTGAGGACACCAGGATGGCCGCAGAACGGGCTGCTTTAGACGCACAGGCCTACAGGCTTATGTTAGACCAGAGCGCATCACATGAAGTCATGAGAAGGAAGCATCGATCCCGCTTACCTCCGGTTTTCGAGGCCAGAGACCTTTTCAACACTCCAGGGCCAAGAGCCGGCAATCCGCTGGAGGGGAACCGGGCAGAAGCCCCTGGGACCGGTGCACCGGTTCAGCCTCGTCAGATCGACCCGCCTCGTCAAAACACCGTTATACCTCGGGATGCTTTAACACCTCCGGGTCACTACTCCAACCCAATGGACAATCTTGTTGCCGCTGCTGCACGACTGGAGGCCATTCCAGTTGAAGGTGACTCGCCGCAAGCAGTAGAGACGCGACGGGTCAAGGAACTTCTGAGGACAGCTTTGGCCCAACAGGAAGCGTACTCGTACAGCCGCGACCGAATCCACTCGACCCCCCGTCCGAGCCGGAGCTATAGCAGACATATGGATGAACCAGCAGTTCGAGTAATGAACGACGTGGAGCACCCCGTGGTAACAACCCGACGGGTGGGGCTGATGACGCTCAGGAAGTGGTGAACCGGGCCCGAGTGCGTAGGGAGGCCGAGTTTAGCCGCACAGCATCAGGCTCGGCAGCTCACACCGGTTCGTCCAACCATCTCGATCGAACCTGGTGTTACTTCTAGTTCTTTGGGGGTGCCTTGCCTTATCCCCGCTTTACGCAACGTGCGCCTGCCCAAGGATTTCAAAGGCCCACGCAAGGTACCAAATTATACGGCGGATCAACCTCCAGAGACATGGGTAGAGAGCTATGAGATGGCCATGGAGATGCTTGATGTGGATGACACGGCGTGTGCGAAATACTTCACCATGATGCTTGAAGGAACGGCCCGTACTTGGTTAAAAAGCTTGCGCTAATTCTATCAGTTCATGGGCCCAATTACGAGCCCGGTTTATCAACAATTTCAAGGATACCTGTAAACAGCCTATGTCGATAGTGGACTTAGCTGCATGCGTCCAGGAGGAAGGAGAATCAACGACTCATTGGGTGCGCCGGGTTTCACAAGTGTTGCACTCCTCAGACCGCATCAACGCTGACACCGCAGTATTAACCCTAGAAGGCAACTGCCGGTTTGGGCCCCTGAAGTTGAAATTGGGACGGATGAAGCGTCATTGCACCGACATGGGGACCCTCATGGCCGCTTTGGTAATATGCTGATTCTGATAGTACCAAGGATCCCGAATCTGATGATGACAAGACAGGGAAGGGAAGAAGAACAGCAGCTCCAAAGGTCAGCAGCATCACTGGGTAGGCAATGGCGAAGGAGGCAAGCGTAAAGCGGATGGTAACATGGATTTTGTGGCCAATACCAACGCACAGGACAATGGTCAGCGGCGCAAGGGTAGGCCAAAAAATCATAGTGGAGCACCCAACCCTAACCCAAACCACCTGAACTATCTGCTAAGTCAGCCCTGTCCAAGACATGGGACGAAGGAGGAGCTAGCAAACCACCTTTGGAAGGATTGCTTTATTATGCAGGAGTTCAAGAATTCTAATAATTTCCAGTATGATCACGGATCTGGCGGTGGCTCAGGGTCCGGGCTGGGTTACGGTGGGGGAAGTTCCGGTTCGGGATTTAATGGTAATCTGGGCGGACATAATGGTCAAAATAGTCAGAACAACCAGGGTGGTTATAACCAACAGCAGCAACAGTCAGGTTACCAGAGCAACCCAAAGCAGTTGAGTAGTGGGCAGTACCATGTCTTTACCACTAGCTTGGACAAGCGAGACCGGAAGGTTCAGAGGCGGGCAGTCAACTCTGTTGAACCGGCCACACCCCGTTATCTACGTTGGTCTGAACAGCCAATCATATGGAGCAGAGAGGATCACCCACCCCAGGTCGATAATCCGGGTCAGTTGGCTCTGGTGGTGGCGCCTCAGGTGGGAGGTTATAAGTTCACCAAGGTGCTCATGGATGGAGGGAGCAGCATTAACATCCTGTACTATGAGACCTTCCGTCGTATGGGACTAACAGATAAGAATCTCAAACCGTCTAATACAGTATTCCACGGTGTAGTGCCTGGCAGATCAGCATATCCCGTTGGTAAGATAGCTCTGGAAGTGGCCTTTGGGGATGATCATGATTCCAGGTCGGAGACATTGACGTTTGAAGTGGTGAAAATCCAAAGTCCATATCATGCCCTGTTTGGGCGACCGGCATACGCCAAGTTTATGGCTCGGCCCTGTTATGTGTATTTGCAGCTCAAGATGCCGGGTCACAAGGGGACAATAACGGTTCACGGAAGCCGCAAAATCGCTTTGGAATGCGAGGAAGGAGATGCGGCTTATGCAGAGTCGGTTTGTGCCACCGAGGAGTTGAAGTACTATAAAGACAATGTTGATCCGGCGGACATGACTCCATTGAAGAAGCCAACTACGGAGCATGATCCGGCCCTGAAGTTCAAATCGGCAGCAGAAACTAAGCTTGTTGACTTCGTACCTGGCGATTCGTCCAAGCAGTTCAGCATCAGTGCCAACTTGGATCCGAAATAGGAAAGCGCGCTCATCGAGTTCATCCGTGAGAATCGGGACATTTTTGCATGGAAGCCCTCTGACATGCCAGGTGTACCGAGGCAACTCGCTGAGCACACCCTTAATGTGGATCCTAAATACAAACCGGTGAAACAGTTCCTCCGCCGGTTTAACGAAGAAAGACGCAAGGCGATTGGAGAAGAGGTAGCCAGGCTCTTAGCAGCTGGTTTTATTGTTGAAGTTTTTCACCCTGAGTGGCTTGCCAATCCGGTGCTAGTCCTTAAGAAAAACGGCACCTGGCGCATGTGTGTGGATTACACAGATCTTAATAAGGCTTGTCCAGCAGATCCTTTTGCCCTCCCCCGTATTGATCAAATCATTATGATGCTACGGCGGGTTGTGAGCGTTTAAGTTTTTTGGATGCATATTCTGGCTATCATCAGATCAAAATGGCAGTTAAGGACCAGGAGAAGACGAGCATTCATAACTCCCTTTGGAGCCTTCTGCTATGTGTCTATGCCCTTTGGGCTCAAAAGTGCCCAGGCAACTTATCAACGGTGTGTACAAAATTGTCTTCACAAGCAGATTGGCCGTAATGTACATGCTTACGTGGATGATATCGTGGTTAAATCCAGGGAGAAGGAGACTCTGGTTGACGATTTGAAGGAAACCTTTGATAACCTAAGGACGTACAAGATGATGCTTAATCCGGACAAGTGTGTCTTTGGTGTACCGGCGGGCAAGTTATTGGGTTTTCTGGTGTCCAACAGGGGAATTGAGGCTAATCCGGAGAAGATCACAGCCATCACCTCCCTGGCTAAACCGAAGTGTATCAATGATGTTCAACGCCTGGCAGGCCGGATTGCCGCGTTAAGCCGGTTTATCAGCCGCCTTGGTGAGAAGGCGATCCCTTTGTATCAGATGTTGAAGAAGACGGATCAGTTCGTCTGGAGTTCTGCTGCTGATGAAGCATTTGAGGACTTAAAGCGGCAATTGGCCAATCCGCCTGTGCTCGCCGCTCCCATTGACAAGGAGCCGTTACTGCTATATGTTGCTGCTAATGCTCGTGCGGTCAGCGTGGCTATTGTGGTGGAGCGAAAGGAGGCAGGTAAGGAGCATCCGGTTCAACGTCCGGTCTATTATATCAGCGAGGTACTCATTGAGTCCAAGCAAAGGTATCCGCATTGGCAGAAGCTGGTGTACGGAGTTTTTATGGCAAGCCGGAAGCTTAAGCAATACTTCCAAGGGCACCCAATTACGGTGGTCAGTTCTGCTCCTTTGGGAGATATCATCCAGAACCGGGAAGCAACTGGCCGGATTGCAAAGTGGGCTATAGAGCTGGGGCCGTACGGTTTGAAGTATGTGCCTCGGACAGCGGTTAAGTCTCAAGCACTTGTTGATTTCATCAATGATTGGACGGAAATGCAAGCACCTGAAGAAAAGCCGGATCATACGTATTGGACCATCCATTTTGACGGATCCAGGCAGTTGGAAGGCTCGGGGGCTGGAGTCGTATTAACTTCCCCACGAGGTGATAAGTTTTGTTATGTTCTCCGTTTAATGTTCCCTTGTACTAACAATGCAGCTGAGTATGAAGCCTTGCTCCATGGTCTTCGGATGGCTAAGGAGATGAATCTAAGTCGAGTTAAGTGCTTCGGTGATTCGGACCTTGTGGCTCAGCAAGTGTCTGGCACTTGGGACTCCAAGGACCCACTCATGGCAGCATATCGTCGTGAGGTGGATATTGTTGCAGGTTATTTCAGAGGCTATCAGGTGGACCACGTGGACCGGCGGAAAAATGAAGCGGCGGACGCTTTAAGCCGGCTGGGCTCTCAGCGCAAACCGGTCCCGCCCAATGTTTTTCTGGATGTGCTGCACAACCCGTCGGTGAAGATCCCTGGTGAAGAGGATTTGGCCTATTCCTGATCCGGAGGCTCAATTGGTGGCAGTTCTTCATGTTATTCCGGATTGGACGCTTCCTTACCTGGCGTACAAGAACCGGGGCGAGTTGCCAGAAGATGAGATTCTGGCCCGGCAGATAATCCGGCGATCCAAGTCCATGGCTGTCATCAACGGTGAGTTGCATCATTGCAGTGTATCAGGAGCTTTTCAACGTTGCGTGTCTCCTGAAGAAGGCCGTGAAATTTTGCGTGAGATCCACGAAGGAGATTGTGGTCACCACGCCGGTTCAAAGTCTCTGGTGGCTAAAGCGTTTCGCCATGGTTCTATTGGTTAACTGCTCATGCTGATGCGGAGGATCTGGTCAGACGATGTGATGGTTGCCAAAGGTTTTCAAGACGTGCTCATGTACCGGCTCAAGAATTGAGAATGATTCCAATTACTTGGCCGTTTGCGACTTGGGGGCTGGATATGGTTGGGCCTTTCAAAAGGTCCAAAGATAAGAAGACCCACCTCCTGGTGGCGGTTGACAAGTTTACAAAGTGGGTGGAGGCAGAACCTGTTAGCAAGTGTGATGCGGCCACGGCGGTTCAGTTCATCAAAAAGGTGATTTTCCGGTTTGGCTTTCCGCACAGTATTATCACAGATAATGGTACCAATTTGTCCAAAGGTGCTATGAAGGAGTTCTGCGAACGGGAGCACATCCGGCTCGACGTTTCATCAGTGGCACATCCACAGTCCAATGGTCAAGCAGAAAGAGCTAATCAAGAGATCTTGAGAGGCATCAAGCCCCGGCTCATGGTTCCTTTGCAGAGAACGCCGGGTTGTTGGGTAGAAGAATTACCATCTGTGTTATGGAGCATCAATACAACACCCAACAGATCAACAGGATACACACCGTTCTTCATGGTTTATGGAGCGGAGGCGGTTCTCCCCAGTGATATCCGTCATGATTCACCTCGTGTCACGGCTTATATTGAAGCGGACAACGAGACAGCACGGCAAGATGCTTTGGACCGGTTGGATGAAGAGCGTGACATCGCAGCCGCCCGATCGGCGATTTACCAGCAGGATCTTCGTCGTTATCACAGTCGCCGGGTCAGAACCAGAGCCCTTTCAGGAAGGAGATTTGGTGCTTCGGCTCATCCAAGATCAGACTGATATGCATAAGCTATCCCCACCTTGGGAGGGGCCTTTCGTGGTCAGCAAGAATCTGCACAACGGGTCGTACTATCTGATCGATATTCGAGAGCATAAGGACTCACGTACATCAGAGGAGGAGACTAACAGGCCGTGGAATATAGCTCATCTTCGGCCTTACTATACCTGAGCCATTGGCTATACTTATGTACATATTACGACAATGTATATATTATGATTAAATATAATAAACCGGAACCTCAGCTAAAGCGGGGTATCTGTTCTTTTACATCATGTGAGGTTACACGGAGTTGCTCTAAAGCGGCCTCCGGTTTACCCCTTGAGTTCGCTTTGCTAAAAGCATCGTGTTATATCACTTGGAGGATTGGTCGTGTCCGAACCAATACCATGCCTCTTGATAGGCGAGAGCCACCAGATCACTTGGGGACTTGGTCATGTCTGAACCAGTCATGCCTCTTGATCGGCCTAAGGCCACAGAATCACTTGGGGGCTTGGTCGAACCCGAACCATGACCACGCCATTTGGTCGGCATAAATGCCACAAGAATCACTTGGGGACCTGGCTAACTAGAACCATAGTTACACCTAACGGGAGCTTGGTCGTGTTTGGCCATGGTAACGCCATTTGATCAGCTTAAATAAATCTTTTTTGGCAAACGTTTTTGTCGTTGCTTTTGCTTCATACTTTTCTTTGAAGGGTTTTTTTTTGCTTTTCATTGTGTTTTTTAAACCGACAAAGTTTTTTAACCAATCAATTGACGGAACACAGTTCACGTCAATCCGGAGACTATTTGCCCGGTTTGATCCTTGTTGTTAACATCCTCTTATGGAGTAACACGGTGTTTATCACAACCCGGCACGGTTTTATCATAAACCGGCACAATATGGAAGGAGTTATCAGTACTCAAGATTTGGGTTATCACCCTTACTACAAAAAGTTGGTAAAACCAACGATGTGATTCAATGTCACAGGTATGATATATTTCATATTTGATTATACATATATACAGGAGTCGTTATTCCTCCAACAGTGTGGGTTTGCAAAACTCCGCTTCAAGGTTGGCCAAGCCAACTTCACACTCAACGATGGCAGGTATTATGTATCTCAAAATTTGATCATATACTTAAAATTTTGTTTTGGATGTTTTGATTTCATATATACAGACATCATATTCCGCCTGACGGTACAACCGCGGTGGCACTTGACGAATTTCTTATTTCAGAAAGTGTTTTGGAAAGTTCATTACCACAGGAAGAACAAGTTATGCACGAAGGCATATCAACATCAAAGGTATCAGCTAGCCTATTACAAGGCAACATGGTGCCCATAATAACATAATTGTTTTTCACAAAGGAGAGGCAGTTTTAAAACCGGCTTCCGGTTTAAGCTTGGCCACCAGCCTGGCCTGATGGTTGTGGGTCATCCTGCGCCGCTTCAGCTTCCGTTTCTCTACCCAGTGGCTGGAAATCCACAGTTGTCCAGTCGATTCCCATTAATGCTTGAAAAACAGCTTCATCATGGATCAGCAATGACGGGTCAATATCGGGAGCGTAAGTATGCTTACGGATTGGAGGGATCAGATTTTCCGATTCATGGATTGGTGCAGCTATTCGCTTGTTCTGACTGTCATATTGGGCTTGATAATGAGACAAGTCTGCTTCCTCAGCCAGTTGACAAGCTAGCGGACGTACCTCCCGGTTTATTGCTCGCAGATCCGCTTCACCAAATTCTGACCCGTCTTCCTTCAAGCTGGGATAGCCCTGAGCCGCTTCAATAGGATCAAAATCCGGCACCCAGGCTTTTGCCCGGATTAAGGCATTGATTGCACCGGTTCGAGCAGCAGATTTCTTCAGCTCTTCAACCCGGGCAGGAAGCACTGACAGTTTCATCAGAGTATCTTGAATCAAAGTGGGCGCCGGTTTGTTATGAGACGCGGTACAGATGATCCGCTGGGCACCAGTATACAATTGTTCAACCAAGGTATAGGCGGCTTTCAATTTCTTCCGCACATCTGACCCCAAGTGACCAATGCGTGTCCCTGAAATACCATAAAGGTTAATAAACCGGCGACTCTGTAAGAAGGCAGAACCAATTCAGAAGGCAAGCTGGCTTACCAAAGATAGCAGTGGTCATGGCATGAACGTGCCGCTTTATGCTGGTCAGTTCATCCGTCACTGGTTTTAGTGCAGCCTCGGCATCCTCTGCTCGTTTGATCAAAGCGGACTTTTCAGTGGCCCAATCCGCCCGTTTCTTCTTGAAGTTCTCCTTAAGTTGTTCCATGGCGCTTAAGGCACTGGCCAATTCCTCTTTTGCTTTGGAGGTTTCAGCCTGTTGGGTTTTCAGGTTTTCTTGCAGATCGATGACTTGGTTTTCTTTCGCCTTCAGCTCCGCCTGCAGGCATACAGATATATGTTTCAACAAATCGGTAGAAGGATTCAAGTACCAACCACATAACAAGTTATGCGCTTAGCACTTGGGGGCTAATGCATATTCGATCTTCATCTTTCAATTGTTTACAAAGTCCCAAGATCAATACAAGCATTCAACTTGGCACTTGGGGGCTAATGGCTATTTGATCATATATATTCTGATGCGGCAGTTTCAATTACTTAAAGTACCGGTTTAACTACACTAAGTTGAACCGGCCCTTGGGGGCTACATCAGCAAATTTCAAAGCATCAAGATTTATATTATTAAGTCCCGGTTTGAAAGAATATTTCAAACCGGCCCTTGGGGGCTAGGAGAGTCAGCAAGAATGGAAAGCATACAAGCAGGAAGGAGCATATGGAAGTTACCTCATATTTATCTTTCATCATGTTAACCAGACCGGCTTCATAGTCACGGCTGGTATACAGCCGGTTCAGATAGCCGGAATGGATATCTTGGGCGTTCAGAGCAGCGTAAGTCGTCAGATCAGCGTTCCACTTGCCTTTGCCAAAGGCAGCAAATTCTTCCTTGGCAGAATGTTTGGATAAAGCGACAGGATTGCTTGGCTCAGTATGGCCAGTGCCAGTAATGACAACCTCATCATCCTTGGTACCGCCGGTTTGCACTGGAGCTGTTGGCTTGTCAGTAGGTTTTGCTGGACCGGTGGAGCTTTCAATCCGGATGGAACCTGTGGGCTGATGGATAGGACTGAGGTATCAGTAGGTCTCTCTTCAGCAATAAGATCATCATCTGGCTGCGGTGGATCATTGGGAATATCCTCAGGAATAGCCGCTTCAAGATTGGGTGTTTGCCTGGTTCAAGAATGACATCTTCTTCGGCCGCTTTGTCCAGGCGGGCCTTCTTGCTTGGCCTAGGTTTGGCCCTGAGAAGAATAACAAAATTAAATACAGCATATGTTCTAAGGCAATATACTGCAAACATCACAATAAATATAGCTTACCCAAGCACCGTTTTGAGCGGTGGGAGCTGAGTAGCCGATGACTCGCCAGAAGATGAGTGGGAAATAACCTGTAATCGGAGTCAGACGGATTAAGAGGTTGACGAAAGCAGCCCGCTTTAGGACAAGCACTGACAAGCGAATTAGAGACCTCGGAATGACGTTTCCGAACCGGACTGTTCGGTAAACCGGCGGAGGTAACTACCTGGCCGCTGTGCCGGGTGGTGCGGCGAGCTTCGTGTTGTTGAGTCTTCATAAGAAGTTTAGGATCCAAATAAGCAAGAGGATGAGAAGAATTTTAACAGCTTTCCGGTTTGTGCCTGACGGATTTTTTGTGAAGGCAAAGTTTCTGAATCGGAAGAGAGAATAATTACCTCTGCAACATCCGCGTGGCTGGCTTCGGCATCATCCTGACAAATATCATCATCAATAAGACGCATGAAAAATAAACCAAGTGAGTCAAGCTCTACCTCAAAGTCCGGATTATCCACCTCATCATCAGGGGCCGGATTAGAAGATGCAGTGGTTCTTTTCCTGTGGGCAGTCTTCTTCACAGCTTCAGTCTTTTGCCGGGTTGCTCTTTCCGGTTTGTCTGGTTTTTCTGGTTTCTCCTGCGGCAGTTTTTTGCTCCAAAACGAATCATCGCCCTGATTATGCAGACACTGATATTAAAAACAATGACCAGACATATCAATAACAGATTCAGCAAAGAGAAAAATCAAAGTCTTGCAGCTGGCGGTTTGTTGGTGTCACAGAAGGGAAGCAGGCCGGTTTTAGCGCAGACGTGTTCTGGTTCATTCAGTATCTTATGCACAGCCTCTGTGATTTCTTCACCGGAGAGCTGGAGTTTTGAATGTCGCAGTGGGTCATCAACACTGTCAGTATACTCGCACATCAAACCGGAGCGCTGACTAAGGGGCAGTATGCTCCATGATATCCAACAGCGAGCAAGATCAACCCCTGTTAAACCGTTGGCCATAAAGGCTCTGAGCTTTGACAGCTGGGGAGCATATTTGCTTCTCTCCTGGGCAGTCAATCTTTGAGGAAAAGGGTGTGTATTGCTGAGCCGCTCCGGACGAAAGCCAGGCAAGGGATTCTCACCAGCAGGGGAGGTGTCTTTGCAGTAGAACCATGTCTGATTCCACTCCTTGGGGCGACTGTGCAGCTTGGCGTGAGGGTATGTGACCTCTTTCCTTTTCTGAATCGCCATGCCACCCAACTCCGTATTAGAGCCATCAGCAAACTCAGTACGGTGGTTTAGATGGAAAAGATCTCTGAACAATTCCACTATGGGCTCCTCTTGAAAGAACACCTCACAGAGCACTTGGAAGTGGCACATATTTGTAACAGAGTTGGGGCCAGTGTCTTGCGGATGGAGTTGGAAATCGGCTAAAACATCCCGGTAAAATTTAGAACCGGGCGGCTTAAAGCCCCGGGCTAAGTGATCTAAGAAAACAACAACCTCTCCTTCTTGAGGTGTGGGAGGGCATTCTTTGCCAGGAGCCCTCCAATGGATAGTATCTTTGCTGCCTAAGGCGCCAATCAGGACTAAATCGTCCAGTTGATCCTCTGTGACGCGAGAAGGAACCCAATTGCACTCGTATACTTGCTTGTCCATGATGGAATCTACAAGGTAGAAGTTCCCAGTTCAAAAATGCATTTGATCAAAGTACGTTGGTATGGGCACTGTTAAACCGGAGACAGAACTATCTGAACCAGAGTTTCATGAAGCAACCAACATCTGGCGGTTCAATAAGGGGACTAATGGTATATACCGGTTTGCCAATTTTTTCTACAAAGTTAAACCGCCTGGTCTAAGCATTGAACAGTCAAGACTGCAGATGAGTAAGTACACAAAAACAGATTTCACAAGATTATACTACAGCTTTGGATCTGGAACATGTTTATAAAGGAGATAAATATTCAAGGCCCAAAAGGAGCAGTGCCGAATTAATAAGCGAAGGTACGGATAAGATCTATGGTCTTAATATGCGAAAGTGAAAACGGAGGATAAAAACTACTGCTACACAGAGCGAAGATTCACAGACTCGTCTAAGGATCTATCATATGAACAAGAAGCAAGCGATGAATGCTAGAGAACATGGAAACCCTAGAACAGATCTATGATGAAAAGGATAGAAGACTTACCGGAGCTGAGGAAGAAGCGGAAGGTCGCCGCGGTGCTCTGGTACGCTCAGGGTGATGCAGCGGCCAAAGTTGGTGCAGAGGTCGACGGCGGCGGCGGAGCTCCGAAGCTGGGCGACGCAAGGAAGATGAAGCAGAAGGGCACGAAGGGGAAAAAGAAATGACCCTTCGGTCCTATTTATAAAGCAAGGGACATGGGTCAGGCGCAAAAATCAAGGGGCCGCAAGTTTGGAAACAGAGTTGTCGCCTCGATTATCGCAGATCTATTAAACAAGAAGGTATCATGGATAGTTTCTTTATGACAGATGACGTCACGCCGGTTTACAGCAATCAGAGAAGATGACATCACGGCGGTTCACCAAACTACAAGAAGATGTTGAAGATGAAGTTTTTGCTAAGGATTGACATGAACCTGTTCAAATCAATCTGGGGCCTAATGTTGGGGATATTACTACTGGGCGTAAACCGGCCTATCTGGGCCGGATTAACTTCATCAGTAGTTAAGTATGTTAAAGCCCATGAAGGTAGATGAGGGCTCAAGACCCATAATCGGTTGAGAGCCTGTAGCCGTAAACCGGCGTCAATATGTAACTTGTATTGTAAGTTAGGAATAAGTAGAGACCAAACCGGACACATCTATGAGCCGGTGTTGGGACTCTGTAAACCGACGGGCGTCACCCATGTATATAAGGGGACGACCTCGCGGCAGTTCAAGGGACAACAAACAACAACTCGAGACATAGGCGAAGCTTGTTTGCTCCCTAGTCATCGAAACACCCATCAATTCCATCACAACTAGACGTAGGCTTTACCTTCATCGAAGGGGCCGAACTAGTATAAACTCTCTTGCGTCCTTGTGTCCGCTTTAACCCCTTCAAGCTAACCCGTTGCGATGGCTCCACGACTAAGTCCTTTCTCTAGGACATCTACCGTGATAAAACCACGACACCGCCGTGACTATGAAGCCAGTCTGGTTAATATGATGAAGGATAAATACGAGGTAACTTCCATATGCTCTTTCCTGCTTGTATGCTTCAATACTTGCTGACTCTCCTAGCCCCCAAGGGCCGGTTTGTAATCTTCTTTCAAACCGGGACTTACTAATATAAATCTTAATACTTTGAAATTCGCCGATGTAGCCCCCAAGGGCCGGTTCAACTTAGCGTAGTTAAACCGGTACTTTAAGTAATTGAGATTGCCGCATCAGAATATATATACGAGCAAATAGCCATTAGCCCCCAAGTGCCAAGTTGAATACTTGTATTGATCTTGGGACTTTGTAAGCAATTGAAAGATGAAGATCGAATATGCATTAGCCCCCAAGTGCTAAGTGCATAACTTGTTATGTGGTTGGTACTTCAATCCTTGTACCGTTTTGTTGAAGCATATAACTGTCTGCATGCAGGCGGAGCTGAAGACGAAAGAAAGCCAAGTCGCCGATCTCCAAGAAAACCTGAAAACCCAACAAGCTGAAACCTCCAAAGCAAAAGAGGAATTAGCCAACGCTTTAAGCGCCATGGAACAGCTTAAGGAGAGCTTCAAGAAGAAGCGGGCGGATTGGGCCACTGAAAAGTCCGCTTTAATCAAACGAGCAGAGGATGCCGAGGCTGCACTAAAACCAGTGGCGGATGAACTGACCAGCATAAAGCGGCACGTGCATGCCATGACTACTGCTATCTTTGGTAAGCCAGTTTGACTTCTGAATTGGCTCTGCCTTCTTACAGAGTTGCCGGTTTATTAACCCTTTATGGTATTTCAGGGACACGCATTGGTCACTTGGGGTCAGATGTGCGGAAGAAACTGAAAGCCGCCTATACATTGGTTGAACAATTGTATACTGGTGCCCAGCGGATCATCTGTACCGCATCCCATAACAAACCGGCGCCCACTTTGATTCAAGACACTCTGATGAAACTGTCGGTGCTTCCTGCCCGG
>NW_024114738.1:0-26213 GCF_003073215.2 Triticum urartu | reverse complement strand
AGAGAGAGATCGGGATACTCATCAAATACGGGCGTGGGTAACCCAACCGCGCCATCGATTACGGCACTTGGAGATAAGCGAGTTTTATCAGGCTGGTGGGGACATGTAGCTGCGTCCACCCATATAAGGGGATAAGGATCCACCTTTTCACCTACGCCTTCTTCCTCCTTCGCCTATCCATTCTTGCGCACTCGAGCTCCAGTGCCCAAGTCCGCACTCCCAACCTCAACCTTCTCCAGCCATGTCCGGAGCGGGAGGCAAGTGGATGGTCTCCTCCATCACGGAGGGACATATCAAAAAGCCGAGGAAGGCCAGATACCTGTCTAACAACATTGTGTACCGGCTCCCCGAAAAGGGGCAGCTCATCTCCACCCCTAGGCCCCATGAGAGGGTGGTGTTCCTCCCCCATTTCCTCCGCGGACTGGGCTTCCCTCTCTACCCGTTTGTCCAGGGGCTCATGTTCTACTACGGCCTGGATTTCCATGATCTGGCCCCGAACTTCGTCCTCAACATCTCGGCGTTTATCGTTGTGTGCGAGGCCTTCCTCCGCATCCGCCCCCATTTCGGGCTCTGGCTCAAGACTTTCAACGTTAAACCGAAGGTGGTGCGCGGCAGCCAGGCGGAGTGCGGAGGCGCCATGGTGGGCAAGATGGCCAACGTCCTCTGGCTCGAGGGCTCCTTTGTGGAGACCCTGAAGAGGTGGCAATCGGGGTGGTTTTACATCACCGAGCCGCGCGACGCCGAATGGGTCGCACCCCCTGAGTTCCGGTCCGGACCCCCAACGCGGCTCACATCCTGGAAACAGACGGGACCGTCGTGGGGTAAAAAAGGAGAGCTGACCGGACTCAAAACATGTGTCAAAACCCTGGTGGACAAGAAGCTCAAACTTGTCAACGTAGTCCAGGTTATGCTCATTCGCTTGATCCTCCCATGCCAACAACGAGCTTTCAACCTGTGGGAGTTCGACCCGGCGCGGCACCAAACTCTGTGCAGGCTCTTCGACACGACTTACGAAGATTCCTGGAAGGTGATTTTCAAAGGCGCCGAGGCTCCCGCATCCGCTACTGAGGATCGCGGATTCAGTGCACAGCGTCACGCTCTCGCGGTAAGCTGTTTTTTCCTTTTACAGGGTATCAGTTTTTCATAGTTTGACTCTATGCGGGATCTAAGCTCCCTTTCCTCTAATAGGATTGGCAGGTGACGTCCGGACAGATCAACTGTCCAGCCCCTTTGCCCGAAGGCCCAGCGGACGCTCGCTTGGCGAGGCTGCTGGTTCCTGCACCCTATGTGGTGCCGGAGAAGAAGGTCAAGAAGAAGGCCAAGGGGACTCGAAAGAGTGCCCGACGCCCAGAGGTGTCGGATTCATCATCCGACGAATCCAAGACGCACTCCTCCCGCGAAGACGAGGAGGAGGAAGAAGAACAAACCCCTCCCCCTCCAGCGGGGGAAGGGAAGAAAAGGAAGGCCGCCCCAACTGGGGAGGCCGAAGGGTCCAAGAAGGGGAAAACCCTTCCTCCGAACTGCTCCACCGACGCCGACGGCGGCGGAGAGGACTGGGCGCCTAGGGCCAAGCCCCTGGAAAAATCGTAAGTATCCGGATACCGGAGCAATTCATAGCATTCGTTTATTGCACAACTTTCCCTAACGTCGAATATGTTTATGCAGCCCACCCAAAGACCGGCTCGAAGCGTCGTCGAGCGGCTCACTGGACTCGCCAGATGTGAACTCGCTTCCGACGGCTTCCTCCCCCCGCCCTACGGACGACACCGAAGTGTTGTCTCCACAGGTTCCAAGCCGGGAGGAGGTGGTCCTGGAGGCGCCGCAAGGCGACCTCCTGGACTCCAGGAGTAAAGGGGATGGAACCCCTCAGGGTTCCAAGTCCGGCTCTAGGCCGGACACTGCTCCGGAACCTTCAAAGGTTCCAGAGTCCGGCGGGCGACCTCCTTCCAAGAGGAGCCAGCCCACTGTGCCGGTGGCCTCCGCCCAATCGGAGGCACCGGACAATATGTTGGAGGCGCTCCAAGGCGCCTCCATCGACGAGGAGCACCGCGCTATTATGAGTGCGGTGGTCCAAAAGGTTCAGTCTACCAAGAGCGGACTGACTGAAGCTTGTACTAGCCTTTTGACAGGCTTTGAGGTAAGTAAAGAAAGTGTAAATAATAGTACCGCATAGACATTAGCCCCTTATGCTCTGTTTGGCACTCGGGAAGAAAAGCCGAATAGAGGATCAAATAGAATTCGCAGGAGTCTAACAAAAATGAGTCAATATGCATGTGCAGGCTACCCTGCTTGCGTCCGCCGCATTGACTGCGGAAGTGGACACGCTAAAGCAGGACCTCGAAAGGTCCGAGCAAGAGCTCGAGCATGCCAAGAAGCAGCTCAAGGTAATGAAAGGTAAGAAATACCTTGTTTATATATATATATATATATATATATATAAAGGTGCAATTGCAAAAAATGACAGGATTATCGTGGCTATTGTAGGGGCCACATCTGAGGTGGCGACCCTTAAGCAAGCGCTGGACGAGGCCGAGGAGAAGGCAGCCACGGAGCGCACCGAGCGGGAGAAGTATGAGGCCGAGGTTGGCAAGGTGCGGCAAGAGCTCCAGGCTCTCATGGAAAAACATGAGAGTTTGGAGCTTGACTCAAAGACGCGAGCGTCCGAGCTCGCGGTGGCTATTGAAAATGCCAAGTCTGCCAAGGCCGAATCCCAGAAGACCCTCCAGGAGTTGGATGAGGTGAAGAAGATAGCGGCGGGTAAGGCATTCTTTATGCAAAGCAAACACATAAACGTGAGTTACTTGTTACTTACCCGAATCCGGAGCTCTCCAGGAGCGTTCGCAGATCTTCCCCGGAGTGTGTCCGATGCCGCCGCATTCTATCGAGCCGAGGAGGGCAGCTCGACAGGAGAAGGTGTTCTGGTCTAGTACGCTGAGGCCGGACACCCCGTGCCCCTGAGCGACCAGCTGAAGCAACTGGTCGAGCTCCACAAGGCGGCCGAACAGGCCATGAAGGGCCTCATAGTTCGGCTGTGGCCTGGAGAGGCTCAGCCTGGGAGCTATTTCGGGCTGGTGCGGCGGCTGGTGGAGGCCTGTCCAAGGCTCGAAGTCATCAAGCGCTCCGTCTGCATTGAAGGTGCCCGTAGGGCCCTTGCCCGTGCTAAGGTGCACTGGGGCAAGCTGGATGCTGAGAAGCTTGTGAAGGACGGGCCACCGCCGGGGAAAGAGCATCGCAAGCCCGAGAATTATTATAAGGATGTTCTGAAGGGTGCCTGCCTTGTGGCGGATGAATGTTCTAGGATGTAATTTTTGAGTGAAACTGCTCGTTTTGTCCTGTGCGCTGAAAACTTGTTCATATGCGCTAAGCAATGCTGTTGAATTTAAAATATTACCTTCTGTGCGGCTGTTTATCAATTCTGAGAGATGGCGAGTCGTCGGCTTCTGCCCCCGTGCCGCTAGTGCTGGGGTGTTCGGGGATAAACCTGAGCGCTCTTTTTCCCATGTTTGGGTCCTTCGAGGGAGGCGCTCAGCCCAACGAACAAGGCAATCGGACTATAATGCGTGAACACTCTCACTTAGCCATAGAATTCTATAATTTTAAATTTCGGCGAAGCCCCTGGTATTCGGAAGACCGAGTTCGGGGCGCTATCCACGCCTTGGCCGGACAGAGCCGGCTCCTCGCCCTAAGCGGCATAAGTCTTTAGGGACTCGAAAAAACCTCTCGAACAGCGACCAGCTCTCGCTTCATCATGACAGTCAGTTTTAGCTTTCTCCACTGAGGTGCTCGACCCAGCTCAACTGGGGCACAATCGCAGTGGTTCTCCTAGTGCTACCTTAGCCGATATAGCGGAACGTAAGCGCAAAACATAGGAGCCGGGCAAACCCAACTATTGACCCAAGACATGATTCGGAGCGATGCATATAATGCTATAAGTTGGGGTGCCGCACTTGTTAAAGTGTTCGGACTTCTCACACCATATTGAGGGGTACTAAAGCCCCTGGCGTATTTTGGCCGTACCAACGTGTACGGGTGCAACATGTCATTAAGGAACATATATAAAGAAAAAAAGGTAATGCAAAAATAGACAAAGGCTATGCTTGTTTATTAAAGGCTGCGATCAAGCAGAACGATACAAATAATGCGATAAGTGGAAGGTTGGACTAGTTAACATGTCCGTTCCAGGGGCAAGCTGCGGAATAGTATGCGGAACGGGTATACTGCTCGTGATAGAGACCACCTGGGAGTTCGTAGTGCGCGTGGCTTGTCTGCTTCCCTGGTTCTTGCATCGTTTGTGCGGCAATTGAACTGCCGAACAGGCCTCCGAAGGATGAAGTCCTGAAAGTAAGAGAAAATTAAAAAATCGGCAGCCCCTGGTATGGTTTAAGCCGTGTTTTGGGCGTGCCGTGATGGTGCCCCTCCCCCTGTGCCCATGGTATCTCTAGAGCGTAGTTATGTACGAAGTACTGGCGTCGCCTTTTTGCGAGGGTTGGGTTGGGGCGCATTGCTATGCCTGCTCGGATCATGCCAGGCGGTCTTGTTGTAGGTTACTCCTGGCGCGCTTGACGGTGTCCGATCGTTTAGTGGCCGGACTGGAGAACTGCCTGGAGAGGCTGCTTTGAACTTCTGCTGCAAGGGCCGCTGTGTGCTCCTCCGTTCGGAGGGAGCGTTCGGTGTTTCCATTGACCGTAATTACTCCTCGAGGGCCTGGCATCTTAGCTTAAGGTATGCGTAATGCGGTACCGCTTAAACTTAGCGAATGCGGTTCGCCCCGAAGCAGTGCGTGATAGCCACTAGCGAAACGGGACTATGTCGAAGATTAAATCCTCGCTTCGGAAATTATCCGGAGATCCGAAGACCACTTCAAGTGTGACTGAGCCTGTACAGTTGGCCTCTACACCTGGTATTACGCCTTTAAAGGTCGTTTTGGTGGGCTTAATCCTCGAGGGATCTATGCCCATTTTCCGCACTGTATCCTGGTAAAGCAGGTTCAGGCTACTACCGCCGTCCATAAGGACTCTAGTGAGATGAAATCCGTCAATAATTGGGTCTAGAACCAATGCGGCGAATCCGCCATGACGGATGCTAGTGGGATGGTCCCTTCGATCAAAGGTGATCGGGCAGGAGGACCATGGGTTGAACTTTGGGGCGACTGGCTCTACCGCGTATACGTCCCTTAACGCACGCTTCCGCTCCCTTTTGGGGACATGGGTTGCGTATATCATGTTCACCTTCCGCACTTGTGGGGGAAAACCCTTCTGTCCACTGTTGTTCGGCGGCCGGGGCTCCTCCTCGTCATCGCTATGCAGCCTCTTGTCTTCATTTTCGGCGTTCATCTTGCCTGCCTGCTTGAACAGCCAACAATCCCTGTTGGTGTGATTGGCTGGCTTTTCAGGGGTGCCATGTATCTAGCATGAGCGATCGAGTATTCGGTCCAAACTGGACGGGCCCCTAGGATTCCTTTTGAACGGCTTTTTCCGCTGACTGGATTTACAGCCTCTAAATCCGGCATTAACTGCCGTATCCTCAGCATTGTCGCCGTTAATGTGGCACTTCTGCTTGTTGCGACGCGACCTGCCGCTATTGTCCCTGGTGTCCGAATTACTAGGGTTCTTGGTCATATTGTTGCTTCGAGAAAGCCATTTGTCTTCTCCCACGCAAAAGCGGGTCATGAGTGTCATGAGTGCTACCATAGATTTCGGCTTTTCCTGTCCAAGGTGCCGGGCAAGCCACTCGTCACGGATATTGTGCTTGAAGGCTGCTAGGGCCTCAGCGTCCGGACAGTCGACTATTTGATTTTTCTTTGTTAGGAACCGTGTCCAGAATTGCCTGGCCGATTCCTCTGGCTGCTGAATTGCGTGACTTAGGTCATCGGCGTCTGGGGGTCGCACATAAGTGCCCTGGAAATTGTCGAGGAATGCGGCTTCCAGGTCCTCCCAACAACTGATTGATCCTGTTGGCAAGCTGTTAATCCAATGCTGAGCTGGTCCTTTAAGCTTGAGTGGGAGGTATTTGATGGCGTAGAAATCATCGCCGCGGGCCATGTGGATATGAAGGAGATAATCCTCGATCCATGCCGCAGGATCTGTTGTGCCATCGTATGATTCGATGTTTATGGGTTTGAAACCCTTGGGGATTTGATGATCCATTATTTCGTCTGTAAAGCAGAGTGCGTGTGCGGCGCCTCTGTACTGGGCTATATCGTGACGTAGCTCCAATGAGCCTTGTCTACTGTGTTCAGCCCCGCCGAATTTGTGGCCGGCGTGACGGTTACCGTCTCGAGCTGCGGGGCGCCCACGCGAACCGTAGATCGATCTTGTTTGCCTTGCCTTGTCCTCCAGCATGTCTCGTAAGTCCGGCACATATTCCTGTGCCTTGGTACGGGGTGGGGCTTGAGTGGAGGGCCGAGAGGCCTCTCTGTCATGACCACGAGGTGGCCAGTCGGACGCATCAAGTGCTTCCTCCTCTAATCGGGGTAGCAACCTGCGCTTTGGGTAGCTCTTGGAGGGTCGTTCGAGTTTATGCTCTTCGGCCGCAAGGACTTCAGTCCATCTGTCGACTAGCAAATCTTGATCAGCTCTAAGCTGTTGCTGTTTTTTCTTGAGGCTTCTTGCCGTGGCCATAAGCCTGCGTTGAAAACACTTTTGCTCGACGGGATCCTCTGGCACGACAAATTCGTCGTCGTCAAGGCTTGCCTCATCTTCGGAGGGAGGCATATAATTATCGTCCTCGACCTCTCTATCTGCCGCTCTCTCATGAGGGCTGGTTTCTCCATCCTCCTGTGCTAAATCTTGCTGGAGGGGGTTTTCTTTGGTGCTTTCCGGAGTATTATTATCTCCCGTGCTGGAATCACCTTGTTTGTTTTGGCGGGATTTTGAGCGGCTACACTGACGCCGACGCTTGGGCTGTTTCTTGGAGGGGTTATCCTCCGCTGTTCCATCACCATCTTCCTCTTTTGGGGTGTCCACCATGTATATGTCATATGATGAGGTGGCTTTCCAGGGCCTAGTAGGCGCTGGTTCTTCATCATCTCCTTCATCGCGTCCATGCCGTCGATGTCTTCAGAGTCGAAGTCGAGCATGTCGGTTAAGTCGTCGACAGTGGCTACAAAGTGGGTGGTGGGTGGGCTTTGAATTTCTTCATCGTTCGTACCCCAACCTTGCTGACCGTAGTCCGGCCAGGGCTCTCCTGATAAAGAGAGAGAGACTTCAGTGACTTCAGGATATCGCCGAAAGGCGAGTGCTGAAAGATGTCCGCGGCAGTGAACTCCATGATCGGCGCCCAATCGGATTCGATCGGTAGGGGCGCAGAGGGTTTGGTGTCCGGAGAGGAGTCCGGCTCCTTGGAGTCACGAGTCTCACAGTGTACGGGGCTGGTGCTTGGCTCAATCGCCGTTGGGGTCGTAGCCCCCGAGGTGGCGTCCAACCGCCCATCCTCGGTCGGTGCAGTTGGCTCCAAATTAAGGGTCGGAGCCAATGCGGATGTGGCCTGCAGGGCACTATTTGGCGGCAGAGCTAGATCATGCTCGTCGTGACAGTGCGGCGCGCTCGGCAGTGGCTCGAATCCGTCGAAGATCATGTCCCTGCGGACGTCAGCCGTGTAGTTTAAATTTCTGAATCTGACCTGACGGCCAGGGGCGTAGCTTTCGATCTGCTCCAGACGGCCAAGCGAATTGGCCCGCAGTGCGAAGCCGCCGAAGACGACGATCTGTCCGGGGAGGAAGGTCTCACCCTGGACTGTATCGCTATCGATGATTGTAGGAGCCATCGAGCCTGACGGCGACGACACAGAGGAACTCTCAATGAAAGCACCAATGTCGGTGTCAAACCGGTGGACCTCAGGTAGGGGGTCCCGAACTGTGTGTCTAGGCCGGATGGTAACAGGAGACAAGGGACACGAAGTTTTACCCAGGTTCGGCCCCTCTCGATGGAGGTAAAACCCTACGTCCTGCTTGATTAATATTAATGATATGGGTAGTACAAGAGTAGATCTACCACGAGATCGAGGAGGCTAAACCCTAGAAGCTAGCCTATGGTATGATTGTTGATGTGTATGTTGTCCTACGGACTAAAACCCTCCGGTTTATATAGACACCGGGTAGGGTTAGGGTTACATAGAGTCGGTTACAATGGTAGGAGATCTGCATATCCGTATCGCCAAGCTTGCCTTCCACGCCAAGGAAAGTCCCTCCCGGACACGGGACGAAGTCTTCAATCTTGTATCTTCATAGTCCAGGAGTCCGGCTGAAGGTATAGTCCGGCTATCCGAACACCCCTAATCCAAGACTCCCTCACTCTCCCTCTCTCCTTGCTGGATGAAGGCATGGGAGACGTCATCGGGCTGCACGTGTGTTGAACGCGGAGGCGCCGTTGTTCGGCGCTTCGATCGGAATCAACCGCGATCTGAATCGCCACGAGTACGACTCCCTCATCCGCGTTCTTGTAACGCTTCCGTGTCGCAATCTTCAAGGGTATGAAGATGCACTCCCCTATCTCTCTCATTGCTAGTTTCTCCATAGATTGATCTTGGCGATACGTAGAAAATTTTAAATTTCTGGAACGATCCCCATCAGTGGTATCAGAGCTAGGTCTATGCATAGTTTCTATGCACGAGTAGAACACAAGTTGTTGTGGGCATCGATTTTGTCACTTTACTTGCCATTACTAGTCTTATCTTGATTTGGCGGAATTGTGGGATGAAGCGGCCCGGACCGACCTTACACGTACTCTTACGTGAGACTGGTTCCACCGACTGACATGCACTAGTTGCATAAGGTGGCTAGCTGGTGTATGTCTCTCCCACTTTAGTCGGATCGGATTCGATGAAAAGGGTCCTTATGAAGGGTAAATAGAAATTGGCATATCACGTTGTGGTTTCGGCGTAGGTAAGAAACGTTCTTGCTAGAAACCTATAGCAGCCACGTAAAAACTTGCAACAACAATTAGAGGATGTCTAACTTGTTCTTGCAGCATATGCCGTGTGATGTGATATGGCCAAAAGGATGTGATGAATGATATATGTGATGTATGAGATTGATCATGTTCTTGTAATAGGAATCACGACTTGCATGTCGATGCGTATGACAACCGGCAGGAGCCATAGGAGTTGTCTTAATTTATTTATGACCTGCGTGTCAACATAAACGTCATGTAATTACTTTACTTTATTGCTAAAGCGTTAGCCATAGTAGTAGAAGTAATAGTTGGCGAGACACTTCATGAAGACACGATGTGGAGATCATGATGATGGAGATCATGGTGTCATGCCGGTGACAAGATGATCATGGAGCCCCAAGATGGAGATCAAAGGAGCTATGTGATATTGGCCATATCATGTCACTATTATTATTTGATTGCATGGATGTTTATCATGTTTTTACATCTTATTTTCTTAGAACGACGGTAGCTTAAATAAGATGATCCATCGCAATAATTTCAAGAAAGTGTTCCCTCTAACTGTGCACTGTTGCTAAGGTTCGTTGTTCTGAAGCACCACGTGATGATCGGGTGTGATAGGTTCTAACGTTCGCATACAACGGGTGTAAGCCAGATTTACACACGCAATACACTTAGGTTGACTTGACAAGCCTAGCATGTACAGACATGGCCTCAGAACATGGAAGACCGAAAGGTCGAACATGAGTCGTATAGAAGATACGATCAACATCAAGATGTTCACCGATGATGACTAGTTCGTCTCACGTGATGATCGGACACGGCCTAGTTGACTCGGATCATGTATCACTTAGATGACTAGAGTCAAGCGATATGAAGTCTCCGACAAGTTCTACAGTTGTAAGATGGAGGAGAACAGTTCTGTCAGCGAGCACATACTCAAAATGTCTGGGTTGCAGAACCGCTTGTCTCAGCTGGGAGTCAATCTCCCGGATGACGCGGTCGTTGAAAGAATCCTTCAGTCGCTTCCACCTAGCTACAAGAGCTTTGTGATGAACTTCAATATGCATGGGATGGAAAAGACCATTCCTGAGGTATATTCAATGCTGAAATCAGCGGATGTGGAGATGAAAAAGGAACATCAAGTGTTGATGGTGAATAAAACCACTAAGTTCAAGAAAGGCAAGGGTAAAAAGAACTTCAAGAAGGACGTCAAGGGAGTTGCCATGCCCGGTAAGCAAGCTGCCAGGAAGAAGCCAAAGAATGGACCCAAGCCTGAGACTAAGTGTTTTTATTGCAAGGGAAACAATCACTGGAAGCGGAACTGCCCCAAGTACTTAGCGGATAAGAAGGCCGGCAATACAAAAGGGATATGTGATATACATGTTATTGATGTGTACCTAACCAGCGCTCGTAGTAGCTCCTGGGGATTTCATACCGGTGCGGTTGCTCATATTTGTAACTCAAAACAGGAGCTGCGGAATAAGCGAAGACTGGCGAAGGACGAGGTGACGATGCGCGTCGGGAATGGTTGCAAGGTCGATGTGATCGCCGTCGGCACGCTACCTCTACATTTACCTACGGGATTAATTTTAAACCTCAATAATTGTTATTTAGTGCCAGCTTTGAGCATGAACATTGTATCTGAATCTCGTTTAATGCGAGATGGCTACTCATTTAAATATGAGAATAATGGTTGTTCTATTTATATGAGAAATATGTTTTATGGTCATGCCCCGCTGGTTAATGGTTTATTCTTATTTAATCTCAAACGTGAGGGTACACATATTCATAGTGTGAATGCCAAAAGATGTAAGGTTGGTAATGATAGTTGTCGGTGTCAAAACTGACAGATCTCGGGTAGGGGGTCCCGAACTGTGCGTCTAGGCCGGATGGTAACAGGAGACAAGGGACACAATGTTTTACCCAGGTTCGGGCCCTCTTGATGGAGGTCAAACCCTACATCCTGCTTGATTAATATTGATGATATGGGTAGTACAAGAGTAGATCTACCACGAGATCAAGGAGGCTAAACCCTAGAAGCTAGCCTACGGTATGATTGTTGTATGATGAAGTTGTTCTATGGACTAAACCCTCCAGTTTAGACACCGGAGAGGGTTAGGGTTACACAAAGTCGGTTACAATGGTAGGAGATCTTGAATATCCGCATCGCCAAGCTTGCCTTCCACACCAAGGAAAGTCCCATCCGGACACGGGACGAAGTCTTCAATCTTGTATCTTCATAGTCCTGGAGTCCGGCTGAAGGTATAGTCCGGCTACCCGGACACCCCCTAATCCAGGACTCCCTCAGTAGCCCCCGAACCAGGCTTCAATGATGACGAGTCCGGCACGCAGATTGTCTTCGGCATTGCAAGGCGGGTTCTCCGTCCAAATTCCGTGTACCTGCTGAATAATGTCCGATTTTCGTAATTTAGTGCAACCTTGGCTTCCACGCCCAATAATGGTCGTCTTCCATGTGTCAAACGAATGTGAAAAGTGGGGTGTTTTTACATTCACACCCTAGCCGCATAAACGAGCCACCTATTTAATGGGATGGGGATTCAGATCCAAACCACACCTTCTCCTCTCCGCGAGTAATCATCATAGCGCCTCCAGCAAAGGTTCATTCCAACATGGCCAGCCACGCAGCTCCTCCTCTCGCCCTTCCAGTCCTAAACCTGGAGACTGGGAGAGGTGCTCCATCCCGCACAGCGAGCTAGTGTCGCTTCAGGCCAAGGGATTTCTCCCTCAGGCCTATATGGTCCCAGTCCGAGCCGGACTCGCCACCTATAATGGCGGAGAGCAAGCGGAGAGCACCCCCAATCCCTCCAAAGGAGAGCGGGTGTGCCTTGTCCCTTATCTAGTAAGAGGACTTGGATTTCCAATCCATCCATTTCTTCGTGGGCTTCTGGAGTTCTACGGCCTCCAGCTGCACGATCTCACGCCCGCCTCTATATTGCATATCGCGGGCTTCGTCACTCTTTGCGAGCTATTCTTGGGTGTTGAGGCTCATTTCGCGCTGTGGAAGAGATTATTCTGTCTGGTGCCCCGCTCTCAAGAGGGGTCTATATATCAAGTGGGCGGAGCCGAAGTGTGGCGTATCGCCGGGACCGGATATCTATCCGGAACCCCAAAGAAGGCGTCCGAGGACTGGCCTTCGGAATGGTTTTATATAGATGATGTCCCGCTACCGGACCCTATCCGGGTCGGTTTCCCTGAGTTCAACAGTGCTCCCTTAAAGAAACGCCTAAGCTGGCGTCTGCGGAGCTCTCAGAGAGAAAGCGACAGGGACGTCCTTCACCTGATGGGCCGGATAAGACTATTGGCTCATTCCGGAATAACCATGATTGGAGTCATGGCCGCATGCATTATGCAGGGGGTGCAGCCGCTTCAATATAGAGGCCACCCCATGTGGGATTTTAACGGGGAGGATGACGCCACCCGTTACGGTCGTAAGGGGCCAGCCTCAGCTGCCGCTCTAGTAAAGATCTTATCCTCTTTGTACAAGGGAGAAGAGGAGGAATTCCTCCGCGTCAACCCGTAGGGCGGATTTAGTATGCACAACTCCCCGAGTTGGGTAAGTGAACAATTGTGCCTGCCCATCCGCTTTATATTCCCATGATTAAATATGTAGTCCAACGATTTCAACACAGGAACTGCGTCAGGAAGTAAAGGATATAAACAGCCGTCCCCCACAACCCGAGGATCCAGAACGGTCCCTCGATCCGGACTCCGAAGAGGATCCGGATATATCGGTGGAGTTGATTGACGGGGTGTTTCATTAGTTAAGCAAGGACAATACCTTGGTGGCCATTACGGCTGATTACCCAGGGTTAATCCCGGCCTCCCAGGTAACAGAGAGCGGAGTCTCATCCCTTTGAGAAGGAATCCATTCTCACACATTTCAATTTTCCTGACAACGACCGTGTTTTGCAGGGGAGGTTTCCAAGGCGGGAGGCCGAACCTGCGGCGGCTAGCCGAGGGGCCGCAGGGCCCCGTGGGGCAAAAAGGAATGTAGTCTGCACTGGGACACCGGCGCAAAGGTATAGCGCATCCTCTTTTTCCCTGGTGTTATTTCTTCAGGGCATATTAACGTTCGTGCTATCTTCAGGACGAAGAGACCTTGCCGGACCACATCCGGAGAGGTTGCCAACCGCGCCTCCAGCAGCCAGGCTCCAACGCCTGGCCCGGAAGCGGGAGCGAACACGAGGCGCGCACCGGACGCTCCTTCGATAGAGGATGCGGACAGGCTGTCTGCCACCAATTCCGAGGTGGAGAGTGCCATGAACCACAGGCGTCGCCGGACAGTTCTTCGCGACGCTTGTTTCTCCCAAGAGGCATTAGATTCCTTCCATCCGGGAGACGCGTACATCCGTGCCGCTCAAAATGGTTTAACCAGAGCCACGGAGCAATATGTAAAAGACATACGGGTAAGAAAAATTTGGTAAATATATATGTATATACCAGTAGCCCCCGAGACTTGAAACAGTTAGAGTAACTGGTTTAAGGATCATTTGTTATGCAAGTTCTTACAGAGAAGAATACCATACTGTCTCAGGAGCTGAAAGAGTGCAAAGCCCAACTGGAGGCCGCACTAGCCGCGGCAGGGGAGCCTAAAGAGACCCCCTCTGGTAAGATACACTTCGAAAGATTAATATCTTGCAAAGTGCGGCATGGGTATTAATCTGCCAAATCATATTGCAGATGGCGCCGGACTGGATCCGAAGAGGCAACAACTCTTACGCCGGCTAAAGGCCAGTGAGAGTATGTTGAAAAGGGTGAGGCGGGAGAAGAATGAGCTTCAGGATGCCAACACCAAGCTGGACATTGAACTTAAAGATGTTCGTGGCCAGCTGTCGGACTCTACTAAGGAGAATCAGCGGCTTCGACGCGGCATATTTAGTAAGTGCTTAAGCGAATCTTTGAAAGAAAAGAGTTTGGCGAGGAAGTCGACTAACAGAGTAATGTCTGTAGGTGTGCTAACGGGTCGTCCTGCAGAGGAGATGCCCGGTTCTATGGGTGACCTTCTTCCCGAGCTCTCGCAACTGCACAAGCGAGTTCGGCAGGCGATGCGAGGTGTTGCCCAAGCCTTATGGCCTTCCACTCCATGCCCGAGGGCCTTGGAGAGCTTTCGAGAAGCTTAAGGGAGCTCGGCGGCACTTCCGGTTGTGGAAGATATGGCCTGCCGACAAGGGGCACTAGGGAGGCCTGGACCATGGTGAAGACGCGTACACGAAGTCTGACCCAAACCACATGGCGAGGTCGGACCTGTGGGGCTGACGGGAAGGAGATCCCTGTAAGCTTAGTGTACGGCCAAGTAGAATTGGCCGCAAAGTATTCCCAGCAGGACTGTAAGTTAGACAGCCTGTTAGATGGTATTGAAGAGAAATACAATCAGTCAGAGTGACTATGTAATTTTTAATTGACATGTGTAATGCCTTCTAGCCGGATTGTAGATCGTTTGTCGTTGCCGACCTTTTCGCTTCAACCTCAGGACCTGACGGTCCGGCGTGTGTCCGAATACCCTACCGGTTATGTAAGAACCGGGGTATGCATGGAGACCAGGCGTAGGGGTCATTAGTGCTTTATCAGACAAGTGCCCAACTAGTTATGTTATATTACATGGTTAGTAAGAAACATCTTCCAGAGAGAATAGTTCTGTTAGGGGTTCCTTTCTCTGGGAGGCATGCCCTAAAGTGCATGTCCGGACTGCAAACGCAGGAAAATCATCTGCGGGCATATACATAAATAAGTAAAAAGGTCATCTTTTAGTTCACTGACCGAATATTCCCTTAAGAACGCTAGCTTTCAGCTTCACCCAGTCTGAGGTACACATCCGGCTGATCCGACAGTAACAATCGCAGAGGTGCTCCCTTTACCACCTAGCCGAACAATCGGGAACGTAGGGGTAAGCACAGGAGCCAGGCAACCCAGCTTGGCCAAAACTTAAGTCATATCGATGCATATAATGGTGAAGAAAAGGTACATGCGGAAGTTTGACACATGTGGTGGGCGTGAAGCCCGTATAAATAAGCTTCTATTAAGGAAGCCCCCAGGTTTAATGAGCGCGAGTAGCACTTCACTTGAGGAGCCTTTAAGGGCTATAAAAGAGAAGAGGGGAAGGAGAGAAATGTAAGACAGAAAATGTAAAAAAATGGACAGAGGAAGGAGACAAACACAGAGTCCGGCGCTAGGCATAGAATCTTCGGAGACGGCTGCGTTCCATGGGTTCGGCTCGAGTCGGTTATCCGACGCATCTCGCAGGCGGTATGCTCCACCAGTCAGGACTTGGTCGATTATGAAGGGACCTTCCCACTTGGGCTTCAGCTTGTCCTTTTTCTTGTCCGGCAGTCAGAACTAATTCGCCAAACGTTGTAGCTTTTTGGCCCGCTTCTCTACTTTGATATTGTTAAGCCTGCTGTTGATAGAATGCGGAACGGGCTTTTGCCACGTCGCGCTCCTCCTCTAAGGCGTCCAAACTGTCCTGCCGATCGAGCTCGGCCTCCCTTTCTTCGTACATGCGCACTCGAGGTGAGTCATGAATTAGTCGCAGGGCAAGACTGCCTCTGCGCCTTACACCATAAAAATGGTGTGTATCCGGTGGTGCGGTTCGGCGTGGTCCGCAACCCCCAGAGTACGGAGTCGAGCTCCTCTACCCAGTGCATGTTAGATTCCTTGAGGGACCGCACTAATCTGGGTTTGATGCCGCTCATGATGAGACCATTTGCACGTTCGACCTGACCGTTAGTTTGTGGGTGATAGACGGAAGCATAATCGAGCCTGATGCCCATGTTTTTGCACCAGAGTTTTACCTCATCGGCCGTAAAGTTCGTGCCGTTATCGGTGATGATGCTGTGGGGGATGCCATAACGGTGTACGACCCCGGATATAAAGTCTATCACAGGTCCGGATTCGGCCGTCTTAACAAGCTTGGCTTCTATCCATTTGGTGAACTTATCCACCATGACCAGTAAGTATTTTTTCTTGTGGGTTCCGCCTTTAAGGGGTCCCACCATGTCAAGTCCCCAGACCGCGAAAGGCCAAGTGATGGGGATAGTTTGGAGGGCGGTGGGTGGCATATGGCTTTGGTTTGCAAAAAGCCGGCAACCAACGCATTTATGGACCAAGTCCTGAGCGTTCGCCCGGGCCGTCGGCCAATAAAAGCCTGTACGGAAAGCCTTGCTTACAAGGGACCGGGCTACAGCGTGATGGCCACCGAGTCCGGCATGAATTTCAGCCAGCAGGTTCCGCCCTTCCTCTTCGGAGATGCACCTTTGAAGGACTCCGGTAGTGCTTTTCTTGTAAAGTTCTCCCTCATGGACTTTATAGGCTTTAGATCACCGCACTATACAGCGTGCCTCGTTTTGGTCCTCTGGGAGTTCCTGCCTAGTAAGGTAGGCTAGGAATGGTTCTGTCCACGGGGCGATAGCGGCCATTAGTACGTGGGCTGAGGTTGTTATTTCATTCTGGCAGAGCTCCGATTATGTCAGATTGTTCGGCGTCGGACAGTGCGGTTGGGTCCGGGCTAATATTGCCATGTTCCCCTTCCCATACTACGGATGGCTTGAACAGCCTTTCCGGAAGATGTTGGGGGGGACCGCATCGCGTTTTGCGCCGATGCGTGCCAGGACGTCTGCCGCCTGATTGTTTTCTCGGGCTATATGGTGAAATTCGAGCCCCTCAAACCGAGCTGACATTTTGAGGACGGCGTTGCGGTAAGCTGCCATTTTTGGATCCTTGGCATCGAAGTCTCCATTTATTTGGGATATCGCGAGGTTCGAATCCCCGCGCACCTCTAGGCGTTGAATGCCCATGGATACTGCCATCCGGAGACCATGTAAAAGGGCCTCATATTCGGCTGCATTGTTGGAGTCCGTGTACATAATCTGGAGTACATATTGAACTGTGTCTCCTGTGGGGGACGTCAAAACGACGCCGGCCCCTAGTCCGGCCAACATTTTGGAACCGTCGAAGTGCATGATCCAGTTTGAATATGTGCCGTACTCTTTAGGGAGTTCGGCCTCCGTCCATTCTGCGACGAAGTCGGCCAAAACTTGCGACTTGATAGCTCGCCGTGGCCTATAAGTTATGTCGAACGGGAGGAGCTCGATGGCCCATTTTGCAATCCGCGCCCGTTGCGTCACGGTTGTTATAATATCGTTGAGTGGTACTTCCGATGCTACTGTGATTGAACACTCTTGAAAGTAGTGTCGTAGCTTCCGGGATGCCATGAATACCGCATATGCAATCTTTTGATAATGTGGGTACCATGATTTGCATGGGGTGAGGACAGTGGACACATAGTAAACCGGCTTTTGAAGGGGAATTTGTGTCCGTCCGTTTCCCGCTCAACGACGAGTACTGCGCTGACAACTTGATGGGTTGCTGCAATGTACAATAGCATTGGTTCGCCGATGTTTGGCGCGGCCAGGACGGGGTTTGTTGCCAATAGGCTTTTATGTCCTCGAGTCCGGCCGTGGCGGCATCCGTCCACTCGAAGTGTTCGGTGCGCCGAAGGAGGCGATAGAGGGGTAGCGCCTTTTCTCCCAACCGGGAGATAAAGCGGCTAGAGCCGCCACGCATCCGGTTAATTTTTGTATTTGTTTGAGGTCCTTTGGGATATCCAATTGTGACAAAGCTCGGATCTTGGCTGGATTTGCTTCGATTCCTCTACCGGATACAATGAAGCCCAAGAGCTTTCCGGCTGGAACGCCGAAAACGCATTTTTCCGGATTTAGCTTGATGTCATATGCTCGGAGGTTGTCAAATGTAAGCCTCAAGTCGTCTACTAGAGATTCGACATGTCTTGTTTTTACGACCACATCATCCACGTATGCCTCTACTGTTTTGCCGATCTGGTTTGCCAGACATGTCTGAATCATGCGCTGATATGTTGCGCCGGCGTTTTTGAGCCCGAAAGGCATTGTGTTGAAGCAGAATGGGCCGTATGGGGTGATGAATGCCGTTGCGGCTTGGTCTGACTCGGCCATCTTGATTTGATGGTAACCGGAGTATGCGTCGAGGAAGCACAACGAATCGTGTCCTGCAGTGGCGTCGATAATTTGATCGATGCGGGGGAGGGGGAAGGGATCCTTTGGGCAAGCCTTGTTAAGGTCTTTGAAGTCAACGCACAGGCGCCAGGATTTGTCCTTCTTTGGTACCATCACCAAGTTTGCTAGCCAGTCCGGATGTTTTATATGTCTCTGATGAATCCGGCCTCCAATAGTTTGGCTAGCTCCTCTCCCATTGCCTGTCTCTTGGGCTCAGAGAAACGCCGAAGGGCTTGTTTGACAGGTTTGAATCCTTTTAGGATATTTAAGCTGTGCGGCCAGCCTGCGTGGGATTCCTGGCATGTCTGAAGGGTGCCAGGCAAAAATGTCCCAGTTCTCCCGTAGGAATTCTCGCAGTGCGGCGTCTACATCGGGGTTTAATCGTGCCCCGATGGAAGCTGTTTTATTGGGGTCCGTTGGATGGACCTGGAATTTGACTATTTCATCCGCTGGTTTAAAGGAGGTGGACTTGGATCTTTTGTCGAGTATCACATCGTCCCTGTTTACCGTGGAGCGCAGCGTAGTCAGTTCCTCAGCCGCTAGGGCTTCGGACAGTGCCTCAAGGGCCAATGCGGCTGTCTTGTTTTCGGCGCGGAGTGCTATGTCCGGATCACTAGCGAGAGTGATGATTCCGTTCGGCCCGGGCATCTTGAGCTTCATGTACCCGTAATGGGGTATTGCTTGGAAGATTGTAAACGCTTCCCGCCCTAGCAGAGCGTGGTATCCGCTACTGACGGGGCCACTTGGAATGTGACCTCTTCGGACCTATAATTATCCGGCGTGCCGAACACCACATCTAGTGTGATTTTTCCTATACAGCGCGCTTCCCGACTGGGGATTATTCCTCTAAAGGTTGTGCTGCTTCGCTCAATGCGGTTCCAGTCTATTTCCATTTTTTGAAGGGTTTCCTCATAAATGAGGTTCAATCCGCTGCCTCCGTCCATGAGTACCTTGGTGAGGCGAAAGCCGTCCACTATAGGACTGAGTACCAATGCGGCTGGTGCTCGAGCTGTTCGGAATTTAGGTTCATCACTGGCATTAAAAGTAATAGCCGTGTCACTCCATGGGTTTATTGTTGCTACTTGATAGACTTCGGCGAGGCTGCGGAGTGTTCTTTTTCGCATATTATTTGATGCGAAAGTCTCGAAGACTGTTAAGACTGTACTGGAGTCCCTGGGTGGCTTTCTGCGGCCTCCGGAATTAGGAGATCTTCGCCCCTTTTGGCCACCTGCCAGAGTATCCAACATGCTCTAAGGCTATGAGTTGGTGTGGCGTCCTCTGTACTATGAATTTTACAGGGTCCATTAAGCCATCCCTCCAGTACGGTTCCATGCCCTGTAGAGGGTTTTGGTTTTTTGGTTTTTAACCCGGGTGTCTGATGATGATGCACCCTTTTATTTCGGACGAGGTTTCTATTCAGGGCCGGATTGTCCCAAAATTTAGTTTTCGGTTTTCCGGCGCTTTCCATCGCACAGTACTTTTGTACTATGGACGCCAAGTCAGCGAAGCGTGTAATATCACGACGACTTATGGCGTTGAGGATTCCCTTGTCCGTGCAATTATTGCAGAAGATTGAGATTGCGTCTTCCTCGCGGCAGTCCTTTATCCTGTTCATAACCAGGAGGAACCTTGCCCAGTAATGATGTACTGTTTCTCGGGCTTTTGCCTGATTTGGGATAGATCGCTTATGTTCGGGTGGGTGGGTGGAATTAAATCCGGAACTTCACCCAATCTAAGACTCAGAGGCCAAGGAGTTTCCGAACTCTGAGTTTGGATTCTTGGATGTTGTCCAGTGAATCTAGCCCGTTGCCTGATTCTAAGTTCAGGTCTTGAGTTACATCCTCCCCTCCGCGGGTATCCGGCTTGGAGGGATCGGGAATCCGGATGTAGCTAGTCCTTAAGATAGATGAAGAGTCGCCGCACTGTGCCTCTACCACGGCAACGTGATGGGTGACTTGGGGAGAATTAATTTCTCTTAGATCGGGTTTAAGCCCAACCTGGTCATAATCCGTAGTGACCCCCAAGGCGGCGATGCGATCCAAGAGCTCGTTTACGGAAGAGAGCTCCATTGGATCTAACTGCTCGACGAGTTCCGAGCTGACGTGAAGATTGCTTTTGATGACCCGAGAGGTCACCGTCGGCGCAACGGCCGAACAGGCGGTCATGAGAAAACCGCCTAGCCGGAGAGTTTGGCCGACAGCCAAGGCTCCCTTAGTAACGGCGCCGTCTTTAAAGACGGGAAGAGGGCATCCTTCCTAATTGCGACGGCATAGAGGAACTCTCAATGAAAGCACCAATGTCGGTGTCAAAACCGGCGGATCTCGGGTAGGGGTCCCGAACTGTGCGTCTAGGCGGATGGTAACAGGAGGCAGGGGACACGATTTTTACCCAGGTTCGGGCCCTCTTGATGGAGGTAAAACCCTACGTCCTGCTTGATTAATATTGATGATATGGGTAGTACAAGAGTAGATCTACCACGAGATCAGGAGGCTAAACCCTAGAAGCTAGCCTATGGTATGATTGTTGTATGATGAAGTTGTCCTACGGACTAAAACCCTCCGGTTTATATAGACACCGGAGAGGGTTAGGGTTACACAAAGTCGGTTACAATGGTAGGAGATCTAATATCGCATCGCCAAGCTTGCCTTCCACGCCAAGGAAAGTCCCATCCGGACACGGGACGAAGTCTTCAATCTTGTATCTTCATAGTCCTGGAGTCCGGCTGAAGGTATAGTCCGGCTACCCGGACACCCCCTAATCCAGGACTCCCTCAGAGGAATTGTGATTGTATACGTACCGGGGCACCTCCCCCAAGCTTGGCAGTTGCCAAGGGGAGTGCCCATACCCAGATACTCAATTCTTTTTGTTGGAGGAGACGGTGGAGGTGACAGATAATCACACATCAAGCGTAAGAGATCCTCCAGTTTGCGAATAATGCTCTTGAGTGCGACAATATGCTCCTTCAACAAAATATTTTCTTGTGAGATACTTGTTTTGTATACGAGCTAACTCAATCATCCTGAAAGCTTCGATCTCAGTTGGGGCAACAAGGTTATGATCAAGTTGAAGGATGTCTTTTGCTGCCGGAGCTTGATCCTCTGTGGCCTTCTTGATCCTTTCATCCTTGTTGACCCTCGTGGGTTCTTCCCTCTTCAGATCTATCTTCATTAGCCAAGCATCGTTGTCACCATTGTTGGAGGAGGGAGACGACATGATGCCTAGCCTGGAAAACCCTGACAGAAAACAGCTCGAAACAAGAACAGAGGAGGTTTGCGTGATACGGGAGTCAAAACCTTCGGGAGAATATATAATGAATTTTTACCGACCAAAATACGTAACGTGCAAGAAAACGGAGTCCGGAAGGCACACGAGGTGCTCACGAGGTAGGGGGCGCGCCCAGGGGGTAGGGCGCGCCCACCACCCTCGTGGGGCCCTCGTGTCCTTCCCGGACTGCTACTTATTTTTCTATTTTTCTAAATATTCCAAAACGGAGAAATATTGCCTTAAAAATTGTTTTGGAGTCGGTTTACTTACCGTACCACATACCTATTCCTTTTCGGAGTCTGAAACGTTCCGGAAAGTGTCCCTTATGTATTCCTCCGGGGTTATGGTTTCAATAATATTGGTTTCAACATTTATGGGATTACCTGAGATATAATGTTTAATTCTTTGACCATTTACCACCTTCGGATTTGTGCCCTCGAAGTTGTTGATTTTTATGGCACCGGAACGATAGACCTCTCGATAACATAGGGGCCTTCCCATTTAGAGAGAAGTTTTCCTGCAAAAAATCTTAAATGAGAGTTGTATAGCAATACATAATCACCTACATTAAACTCACGCTTTTGTATCCTTTTGTCATGCCATCTTTTAACTTTTTCTTTAAACAACTTGGCATTTTCATAAGCTTGGGTTCTCCATTCGTCAAGTGAGCTAATATCAATAACCTCTTCTCACCGGCAAGTTTTAAAATCATAGTTGAGCTCTTTAATAGCCCAATATGCCTTATGTTCTAGTTCGAGAGGTAAGTGACATGCTTTTCCATAAAACCATTTTATACGGAGACATACCCATAGTTTTTATATGCAGTTCTTCCCAATTCAAGACAAGATTATTTCTTCACATCTCTGCAAAACTCGATCAAGATTGCTCAAGCAATCATCAAAAGAGGAACCATAGACGGAAGTCGTCCATGAAAACCTCACAAATCTTTTCACAAAAGTCAGAGAATATAGCCATCATGCATCTTTGAAAGGTAGCAGGTGCATTACATAAACCAAAAGGCATACGTCTATAAGCAAAAGTACCAAAAGGGCAAGTAAAAGTAGTCTTTGATTGATCTTAGCCGACACAGGTATTTGAGAGAAACCAGAATAACCATCTAGAAAGCAATAATGTGTATGTTTGCATAATCTTTCTAGCATTTGATCATATAAAAGGTAAGGGGTAATGATCTTTCTTAGTAGCTTTATTTAATTTGCGGAAATCAATTACCATCCTATAACCTGTGATAATTCTTTGTGGAATCAATTCATCTTTATCATTAGGAACAACAGTAATACCTCCCTTCTTAGGGACACAATGGACAGGACTTACCCACTCACTATGAGCAACGGGATAAATTATACCTGCCTCCAGAAGCTTGAGTATTTCTTTTCTTACCACTTCTTTCATTTTAGGATTCAGACGTCGTTGAGGATCACGAACTGGTTTGGCATCTGCTTCCAAATTTATTTTATGTTGACATAGAGTGGGACTAATGCCCTTAAGATCATCAAGAGTATATCCAATAGCAGCACGATGCTTCTTCAGAGTTTTCAATAATCTTTCTTCTTCATGCTCTGAAAGGTTAGCACTAATAATAACAGGATATATCTTCTTTTCATCAAGATAAGCATATTTAAGATTATCAGGCAACGGTTTAAGCTCAAACACGGGATCACCCTTGGGTGGAGGAGGATCCCCTAAAATTTCAACAGGCAAGTTGTGTTGCAGAATAGGTTCCTGTTTAAAGAATACTTCATCTATTTCCCTTCTTTCATTCATGAACATATCATTTTCATGGTCTAGCAAATAGTGTTCTAAAGGATCACTAGGAGGTACGGCAATAGAAGCAAGACCAATAATTTCATCCTTACTAGGTAATTCTTCCTCACGATGTTGTTTACTAAATTTAGAGAAATTAAACTCATGAACCATATCATCCAAGCCAATAGTAACAACATTCTTTTCACATCTATCTTAGCATTAACAGTGTTCAAGAAGGGTCTACCAAATATAATGGGACAAAAGCTATCTTGTGGAGAAGTAAGAACAAGAAAATCAGCAGGATATTTAGTTTTCCCACACAAGACTTCAACATCTCTAACAATTCCAATTGGTGAAATAGTATCTCTATTAGCAAGTTTAATTGTGACATCAATATCTTCTAACTCAACAGGTGCAATATCATGCATAATTTCTTTGTATAAGTCATAGGTATAACTAGCACTAGCACCCATATCACATAAGCCATGATAACAATGATCTCCTATTTTAACAGAAATAACAGGCACGCCTACCACAGGTCTATGTTTATCTTTAGCACAAGGTTTAGCAATTCTAGCAGTTTCACCTTCGAACTGAATAACATGCCCATCAATATTATCAGACAAGAGATCTTTAACAATAGCAATATTAGGTTCTACTTTAACTTGCTCAGGAGGTGTATATGTTCTAATATTGCTTTTACGAACACAGTTGAAGCTTTAGCATGATCCTTTATTCTAACAGGGAAAGGTGGTTTCTCAACATAAGAAGTAGGAACAATAGGATCATTATAAGTGACAGTATTTTCTTCAACTTTAATAGGTGCAGCTACTTTTACTTCTATGGGAGGATGATATTTAAACCACTTCTCCTTAGGGAGATCAACATAAGTAGCAAAAGATTCACAGAAAGAAGCTACTATCTCAGAGTCAAGTCCATATTTAGTGCTAAACTTACGGAAAATATCGGTATCCATAAAAGATTTAACACAATCAAACTTAGGTGTCATACCTGACTCCTTACCTTCGTCGAGGTCCCAATCTTCAGAGTTGCGTTTAATTCTATCCAATAAATTCCATCTGAATTCAATAGTCTTCATCATAAAAGAGCCAGCACAAGAAGTATCGAGCATGTTGCGATTGTTTTCAGAAAGCCGAGCATAAAAACTTTGCATAATTATTTCTCTCTGGAGCTCATGATTGGGGCATGAATATAACATTGATTTAAGCCTCCCCCAAGCTTGAGCGATGCTTTCTCCTTCGCGAGGCCAGAAATTATATATATAATTGCGATCACGATGAACAAGATGCATAGGGTAATACTTTTGATGAAATTCCAGCTTCAATCTTTTATAGTCCCATGATCTCATATCATCACATAGCCTATACCATATCAATGCGTCTCCCTTCAAAGATAAAGGGAAGACCTTCTTCTTAGCAACATCATCGGGTATACCTGCAAGCTTAAATAATCCACAAACTTCATCCACATATATTAAGTGCTCATCAGGATGCTTTGTTCCATCTCCTGTAAAAGGGTTAGCTAGCAGTTTTTCCATCATACCCAGGAAATTCAAAAGGAGTTTCATTTTCAATAGGTTCAGTAGGTTGAGGAGCAACTCTTTGCTCTACTGGACGGGTGAAGATACCCCGAACAAGCCCCTCAGAGAATTACTTTCCATAGTAACAAGTGACAGTAAATTTCAGCACACTATATAAATTTTTCCTTACCAAATTCCACCTACCAAGGCGCTACACTCCCTGGCAACGGCGCCAGAAAAGAGTCTTGATGACCCACAAGTATAGGGGATCTATCGTAGTCCTTTCGATAAGTAAGAGTGTCGAACCCAACGAGGAGCAGAAGGAAATGATAAGCGGTTTTCAGCAAGGTATTCTCTGCAAGTACTGAAATAAGTGGTAACAGATAGTTTTGTGATAGGATAATTGTAACGAGCAACAAGTAACAAAGTAAATAAAGTGCAGCAAGGTGGCCAAATCCTTTTTGTAGCAAAGGACAAGCCTGGACAAACTCTTATATTAGGAAAAGCGATCCCGAGGACACATGGGAATATCGTCAAGCTAGTTTTCATCACGTTCATATGATTCGCGTTCTGGTACTTTGATAATTTGATATGTGGGTGGACCGGTGCTTGGGTGCTGTTCTTACTTGGAACAAGCATCCCACTTATGATTAACCTCTATTGCAAGCATCCGCAACTACAACAAAAGTATTAAGGTAAACCTAACCATAGCATGAAACATATGGATCCAAATCAGCCCCTTACGAAGCAAGCATAAACTAGGGTTTAAGCTTCTGTCACTCTAGCAACCCATCATCTACTTATTACTTCCCAATGCCTTCCTCTAGGCCCAAATAATGGTGAAGTGTTATGTAGTCGACGTTCACATAACACCACTAGAGGCTAGACAACATACATCTTATCAAAATATCAAACGAATACCAAATTCACATGACTACTCATAGCAAGACTTCTCCCTTGTCCTCAGGAACGAACGTAATTACTCACAAAGCATATTCATGTTCATAATCAGAGGGGTAATAATATGCATATAGGATCTGAACATATGATCTTCCACCAATTAAACCAACTAGCATCAACTACAAGGAGTAATCAACACTACTAGCAACCTACTAGCACCAATCCCGGACTTTGAGACAAGAATTGGATACAAGAGATGAACTAGGGTTTGGAGATGAGATGGTGCTGGTGAAGATGTTGATGGAGATTGCCCTCTCCCGATGAGAGGAGCGTTGGTGATGACGATGGTGATGATTTCCCCCTCCGGAGGGAAGTATCCCGGCAGAACAGCTCTGCCGGAGCTCTAGATTGGATCCGCCAAGGTTCCGCCTCGTGGCGGCGGAGTCTCGTCCCGAAAAGTTCCTCTTATTTTTTTCTCATCGAAAGACTCTCATATAGGAGAAGATGGGCATCGGAGAGCCACCAGGGGGCCCACGAGGTAGGGGGCGCGCCCTAGGGGGGGGCGCCCCCCACCCTCGTGAGCAGGGTGTGGGCCCCCTGGCCTTCATCTTTGGCGTGGATTTTTCTTTATTTCTTTAAGACGTTCCGTGGAGTTTCAGGACTTTTGGAGTTGCGCAGAATAGGTCTCTAATATTTGCTCCTTATCCAGACCAGAATTCCAGCTGCCGGCATTCTCCCTCTTTATGTAAACCTTGTAAAATAAGAGAGAATAGCCATAAGTATTGTGACATAAAGTGAAATAAC
>NW_024114737.1:0-23419 GCF_003073215.2 Triticum urartu | reverse complement strand
GAAGAAGATAGCGGCGGGTAAGGCATTCTTTATGCAAAGCAAACACATAAACGTGAGTTACTTGTTACTTACCCGAATCCGGAGCTCTCCAGAGCGTTCGCAGATCTTCCCGGATGTGTCCGATGCCGCCGCATTCTATCGAGCCGAGGAGGGCAGCTCGACAGAGAAGGTGTTCTGGTCTCAGTATGCTGAGGCCGGACACCCCGTGCCCCTGAGCGACCAGCTGAAGCAACTGGTCGAGCTCCACAAGGCGGCCGAACAGGCCATGAAGGGCCTCATAGTTCGGCTGTGGCCTGGAGGGGCTCTGCCTGGGAGCTATTTCGGGCTGGTGCGGCGGCTGGTGGAGGCCTGTCCAAGGCTCAAAGTCATCAAGCGCTCCGTCTGCATTGAAGGTGCCCGTAGGGCCCTTGCCCGTGCTAAGGTGCACTGGGGCAAGCTGGATGCTGAGAAGCTTGTGAAGGACGGGCCACCGCCGGGGAAAGAGCATCGCAAGCCCGAGAATTACTATAAGGATGTTCTGAAGGGTGCCAACCTTGTGGCGGATGAATGTTCTAGGGATGTAATTTTTGAGTCAAACTTGCTCGTTTTGTTCTGTGTGCTGAAAACTTGTTCATATGCGCTAAGCAATGCTGTTGGAATTTAAAATATTACCTTCTGTGCGGCTGTTTATCAACTCTGAGAGATGGCGAGTCGTCGGCTTCTGCCCCCATGCCGCTAGTGCTGGGGTGTTCAGGGATAAACCTGAGCGCTCTTTTTCCCATGTTTGGGTCCTTCGAGGGAGGCGCTCAGCCCAACGAACAAGGCAATCAGACTATAATGCGTGAACACTCTCACTTAGCCATATAATTCTATAATTTTAAATTTCGGCGAAGCCCCTGGTATTCGGAAGACCGAGTTCGGGGCGCTGTCCACGCCTTGGCCGGACAGAGCCGGCTCCTCGCCCTAAGTGGCATAAGTCTTTAGGGACTCGAAAAACCTCTCGAACAGCGACCAGCTCTCGCTTCATCATGACAGTCAGTTTTAGCTTTCTCCACTGAGGTGCTCGACCCAGCTCAACTGGGGCACAATCGCAGTGGTTCTCCTAGTGCTACCTTAGCCGATATAGCGGAACGTAAGGCACACAAACCTGGAGCCGGGCAAACCCAACTATTGACCCAAGACATGATTCGGAGCCGATGCATATAATGCTATAAGTTCGGGGTGCCGCACTTGTTAAAGTGTTCGGACTTCTCACACCATATTGAGGGGTACTAAAGCCCCTGGCGTATTTTGGCCGTACCAAAGTGTACGGGTGCAATATGTCGTTAAGGAACATATATTAAAAGAGTAATGCAAAAATAGACAAAAGCTATGCACTGTTTATTAAAGAGGGCTGCGATCAAAGCAGAACGATACAAATAATGCGATAAGCAAAAGGTTGGACTATGTAACATGTCCGTTCCAGGGGCAAGCTGCGATAGTATGCGAAACAGGTATACTGCTCGTGATAGAGACCACCTGGGAGTTCCGTAATGCGGCGTGGCTTGTCTGCTTCCCTGGTTCTTGCATCGTTTGTGCGGCAATTGAACTGCCGAACAGGCCTTCCGAAGAGTGGAGTCCTGAAAGTAAGAGAAAATTAAAAATCGGCAGCCCCTGGTGCGGTTTAAGCCGTGTTGGGCGTGCCGTGATGGTGCCCCTCCCCTGTACCCATGGTATTCTAGAGCGTAGTTATGTACGCGAAGTACTGGTGTCGCATTTTTGCGAGGGCTGGGGTTGGGGCCGCATTGCTACGCCTGCTCGGATCATGCCAGGCGGTCTTGTTGTAGGTTACTCCGGGCGCGCTTGACGGTGTCCGGTCGTTTAATGGCCGGACTGGAGAACTGCCTGGAGAGGCTGCTTTGTACTTCCGCTGCAAGGGCCGCCGTGTTCCTCCGTTCGGAGGGAGCGTTTCTGTTTCCATTGATCGTAATTACACTCGATGCGACTATATCTCCCACGTGTCGAGGCACGACTTAGAGGCATAATCGCATTGAAGGCATATTCGCAAGTTAGGCAATCTTCACAACATCCCATGTAATATAGATAATAAAGGGGAGATAACATAGTTGGCTTTACACTCGCCACGTCAATCAAGTACATAAATAACATTACATCATCCAAACACTCATGGCCCGACTACGGCGCCAAAATAAAAGATAACCCAACAGCGACATGGTCCCGATCACCCCAACTGGGCACCACTACTGATCATCAGGAAAGGAAACATAGTAACATTGAGAGTCCTCGTCGAACTCCCACTTGAGCTCAAGCGCGTCACCTGGAGCGGAATCATCAGGCCCTGCATCTGGTGTAATAGTAATCTGTGAGCCACAGGGACTCAGCAATCTCGCACCCTCGCGATCAAGACTATTTAAGCTTATAGGTAAGGCAAGGTAAAATATGAGTGGAGCTGCAGCAAGCGACTAGCAAGTATGGTGGCTAACTTATTCGCAAAAGAGAGCGAGAAGAGGAGGCAAAGCGCGAGCGAGAAACTAGAGAGCAACCTGCGCAAACATTACTCCAACATGTCCACTTCCCGGACTCCGCCGAGAAGAGGCCATCACGGTAACACACTCAGTTGATTCATTTTAATTAAGTTAAGGTTCAAGTTATCTACAACCGGACATTAACAAATTCCCATCTGCCCATAACCGCGGGCACGGCTTTCGAAAGTTCAAATCCCTGCAGGGGAGTCCCAACTTAGCCCATGACAAGCTCTCACGGTCAACGAAGGAATAGACCTCCTCCCAAGACGTTCCGATCAGACTCGGTATCTCGGTTCTTCAAGACACTTCGACAGGTTAAAACAAGACCAGCAACACCGCCCGAATGTGCCGACAAATCCCGATAGGAGCTGCACATATCTCGTTCTCAGGGCACACTCAGATTGTCTAGGTACGGGTAGGCCAGCCCAGAGTTGCCCCTGGTGGCCACCGGCAGCTGACAGGTGGACCAACACTCAGAGGAGCACTGGCCCGGGGGGGTAAATAAGATGACCCTCGGGCTCCGGAAACCCAAGGGAAAAAGAGGCTAGGTGGCAAATGGTAAAACCAAGGTTGGGCATTGCTGGAAAAGCTTTAATCAAGGCGAACTATCAAGGGGTTCCCATTATAACCCAACCGCGTAAGGAACGCAAAATCCGGGAACATAACACCGATATGACGACTAGGGCGGCAAGAGTGGAACAAAACACTAGGCGAGAGGCCGAGCCTTCCACCCTTTACCAAGTATATAGATGCATTAAGATAACAAGATAATATAATGATGATCCCAACAGTAAATAAATGTTCCAACAAGGAACGCCTCCAATCTTCACCTGCAACTAGCAACGCTATAGAGGGGCTGAGCAAAGCGGTAACATAGCCAATCAACGGTTTGCTAGGACATGGTAGGTTAGAGGTTTGACATGGCAATTTGGGAGGCTTGAAAGCAAGTGGTAGGCATCGTAGCATTGGCATAGCAAAAGAGCGAGCAATCTAGCATAGCAAAGATAGTAGTGATTTCGAGGGTATGATCATCTTGCCTGCAAAGTTGTCAGAGTTGACTGGATCCTCGAAAGCAAACTCAACGGGCTCCTTGTTAGCGAACTCGTCTCCCGGCTCTACCCAAACAAGACAAACAAGCACAAGGACATAATCAACCACGTGCAAGGATCAAACAATACGATGCAAGGATGATATGCTATGCGGGATGCGATGCGGGATGCATATGCAAGATTTGACAAAGTATGCATGAATCTGGCCTCAACTTGTAAATCCAAGCGTGCCACTAGAAAGATGAGATGAAATCGCTTGAAAACGATATAAAGAACACCGGAATCGGAGTTACGGTTTGGAAATGGCAAGCAATTCAAATATGACACCGGTCTGCGATTTACAGCAAGTAGCCATCTAAATGCAATGAGATGAACATGCTACAGCACCCAAACATGATAACAAAATACATGTCAGGGATTCATTCAAGATGCTTAACAAAAGTCTAGCACTGACCTACGGCCAATTCATCCATTAACAGGTTCAAAGAAGCATGGCAAAAATGCATATGACAAACAGATTTCAGACTTGGTGAAATCAACACTTGTCTGGAATTTCAGATCAGGTAGCACACTTCTGAGCAACAAAACTACATGATACAGGACCTGAACATGGCAAAGTAAAGTATGGCATGGAGCTACTCAAAGAGATTAACAAAAGTCCCTTAGTGACCTTAAGCCAAAAGGGATCAGAAAATAGAATTGCAAGCATGTGAACATAGCAGAAACATAATCAGTTTTCAGACTTTGGCACATGCTGAAACATATCTCAAGTAGGCATGTTTACGAGCTCGATGCACTCACTACGGTGCAAGTCATGGCAAGACAAACATACACCCATCACGAACACACAAAATGCAAGCTATACATGGCAAGAACAATATCATAGCATGCACGGATCAATTACAACATCATCAGCAAAATTGCAAACAAGTTGACAATCTGCCCAGATTCACAAAGTAGCAAAAGTAGAGCTCGATTGACTCAAGCTAGGGTGCTCCATAATTGCAAACAAAGACATGGATGGATAGAGCACTACAAGATTAACAAAACATCCTTACTGATCATCCTCAAAAGAGGCACGGATCACTAGGAAACAACATGAACATATGGCCATATGAGATAAACAGCTCAAGGACTTGTGGAATTGCAAGTCCCTGAAATCAGAATTACCAAGTGCACCACTTTGCAAGCTTGTGCTAGTCACCACACACATCACAAAAATACATGGGTTGCACCTCTGGAAAGATGGAAAACCCTTAACAAAACATATGTAGAATCATGGGCATATCATGCACACAATAATCATGGCAAAAATGACAAAAAGCTAAATGGAGCAGCAGATCTGACAAATATCTCAAGTAGCCCTCTTCTAACAGCATTTCGGGCATCAAGATGAACTCAAATGAAAATGATGCAATGGAACTAAATGATGTACTCTTTGAGATGAACATTTTGATATGCTATATGCCCAAATCGGAGCTACATATGCAAAGTTACGAGGCTATGAACATGAGCACATGGATCTATAATTTCGAGGACTTAGAAGAAAAACAACCTCCGGATCTAGGTTTACTATTCACGGCACGCGAACCGAGGTGGCGGCGCTGCTCGCCGGGGAAGCTCCTCGGCGTCGATGGCCGCGGTGGCCGGACCTTGAGGTGGCGGAGAGGGGCGCGGGCCCGGGCGGCGATGGAGGCCGCGGTCGGAGGCGGGAGCGGCGCGGCGCGGCGCCGTTGAACGCGGCGGCGGCGACGAGGTTCGCGGCCGGAGCGGGGCGGCTTGCCGGAGCGCGAGGAACGGGGCGGCAGGGCGGCTGCACGGAGGAGGACGGCGCGGGGCGGCGTCGGGCGGGCTCTCCGGCCGAGCGGGCCGTGCGGGCGCGGGTGGCGGCGGGACACGTGGCAGGCGGCGGTTGGCTGGGGCGGGCGGGACGCGTCCGATCAGGCGGCGGACATGTCCGTCGGTGGCGGGGCGATTTTAGGGTTTCGGGAGGAGAAGAGATCCGAATTTCGGGGGGTTCTATTTATAGCATAGAGGGAGCTAGGAGAGTCCAAATGAGGTGCGGTTTTCGGCCACGCGATCGTGATCGAACGCTCTAGATGATGGAGAGGGTTTTGATGGGTTTTGGGCCAAACTTGGAGGGTGTTGGGCTGCAACACACACGAGGCCTTTTCGGTCCCTCGGTTAACCGTTGGAGTATCAAACGAAGTCCAAATGGTACGAAACTTGACAGGCGGTCTACCGGTAGTAAACCAAGGCCGCTTGGCAAGTCTCGGTCCAATCCGGAAATGTTTAATCCCCACACACGAAAGAAAGGTAGAAATGACCACCGGAGGAGAACGAAGCGCCGGAATGCAAAACGGACAACGGGGAAAATGCTCGAATGCATGAGATGAACACGTATGCAAATGCAATGCACATGATGACATGATATGAGATGCATGACAACGACAACAACACACGGAGACAAAAACCGAACCCGAGAATAAAATAACTTAAGCCAGAAACGGCAAGAGTTGGAGTACAAATGGGAAAGTTACATCCGGGGTGTTACAACACTCCACCACTACGAAAGGATCTCGTCCCGAGATCTAGGACTGAAAGAACGCCGGGTACTCAGAACGGAGGTGATCCTCGCGTTCCCAGGTAGCTTCATCGGTCGGAATGGTGTGACCACTTGACTTTGAGAAATTTGATTGACTTATTGCGAGTCTTGCGTTCAGTCTCTTCAAGAATAGCAACTGGGTGCTCACGATAAGACATCTTCTTGGAGCTCAATGTCCTCGAAGTTGATGGTGCGGTCAGGAGTCTTGAAGCACTTTCGAAGCTGAGAGACATGGAACACGTCATGAACATTTGCAAAGTTTGAAGGAAGCTCGAGTTGATAGGCGAGGTCGCCTCTCTTGCTGACAATCTTGAAAGGTCCCACGTATCTAGGGGCAAGCTTCCCTTTGATACCGAAGCGACGAGTACCTTTCATAGGAGAGACGAGAGGTAAACATGATCTCCGATCTCGAAAGCCAAATCACGGTGCTTACTATCATAGTAGCTCTTCTGACGGGATTGGGCTGCTTTGAGGTTATCACGAATGACTTTGCACATTTCTTCTGCCTCTGTGATTAGTCATTACCCAAGCTGACGTTCACCGTTTTCAGACCAGTTGAGAGGGGTACGGCACTTCTTGCCATACAGAATTTCAAATGGGGCTTGCCCGAACTTGCTTGAAAACTGTTGTTGTAGGAGAATTCAGCATAAGGAAGACAATCCTCCCACTTCATGCCGAAGGAGATCACACAAGCCCTGAGCATATCTTCAAGAATCTGGTTGACACGCTCGACTTGACCGCTAGTTTGAGGATGGAAAGCTGTGCTGAAGCGGATGTTGGTGCCCATGGCCTTCTGAAAAGAATCCCAAAACTTGGAGGTAAAGATGCTGCCACGGTCTGAAGAGATCACTTGTGGAATACCGTGCAGAGAGACAATCCGAGAGGTATAGAGTTCCGCCAATTGAGCTGCAGTGATTCGACTCTTTGATAGGCAGAAAGTGAGCCACTTTAGTGAGTTTGTCGATGACAACGAATATAGCATCATGCCACGCTTGGACTTTGGAAACAGTCACGAAGTCCATTCAATGTGCCAAACTTCCATTCTGGAATGGCAAGAGGTTGGAGAAGACCAGCTGGCCTTTGGTGTCTGCCTTCACTCTTCTGCAGACATCACATTTACGAATTGAGCAATCTCGCGCTTCATCAAGTCCACCAATAAGCCTTTGCTTGAGGGTCCTGATACATCTTCGTGCTCCCAGGGTGGGATGAGAGGAGAGAATTGTGAGCCTCGTACTGATCACTTTACGAAGTTCACCTTTGGGTACAACAATACGATCTCGAAGAAGAGAGTGTCCTTTGTCATCAAGGCGGTAGCACTTGTACTTGGGTTGACTCTTGGCAATCCAATCTTCACCTTTTTCACATAGCATCAAGAGCTGGGCTTGGCGATCTGGTCTTCCAAGGTAGGAGAGACTGAAGGTTTGGCGAGGAAACCTTGAGGAAAAACTTGCAGATTAGTTTGCGGAAAGCTTCACAAAGCTCGGGTTGATAAGGCTTAAGAATCAGACTGTTTTGCAGTAAGCTTTTCTGCTCAATGCGTCAGCAATCACATTGGCCTTGCCTGGAGTATACTTCGATACTCGATTATACTCTTGAATCATTTCGACCCATCGAGTTTGCCTGAGGTTGAGATTAGGCTGAGTGAAGATGTACTTGAGACTCTTGTGATCAGTGAAAATGTCCACTTTTCTTCCCAATAAGAGATGTCTCCAAGTCAAGAGCATGCACAACTGCCGCCAACTCGAGATCATGAGTGGGGTAGTTCTTCTCATTGGGCTTCAACTGGCGAGAGGTATAAGCACAACCTTCTTCTCTTGCATCAATACTGTGCCAAGACCTTGGAGAGAGGCATCAAAGACCTCGTACGGTTTGGATTCATCAGGCGGAGTCAGAACTGGAGCAGTGATCAATTTCTCTTTCAAAGTGTTGAAAGCAATGTCACACTCCGGAGACCAAACGTACTTGACGTGCTTCTGGAGGAGATTGAGAGAGGCTTCGCGATCTTAGAAAAGTTTTCAACGAATCTTCGGCAATAGCTTGCGAGACCGAGGAAGCTACGGAGTTGCTTCACATTCTGAGGTGGTTCCCAATTCACAATTGCAGACACCTTCTCAGGATTCACGGCAATGCCCTTGGCAGAGATGATATGACCAAGATAAAGAACCTCATCGAGCCAAAATTCACACTTGGAGAACTTGGCGTAGAACTGATGTTCCCTGAGCTTATCAAGAACCAAACGCAAGTGCTTGGCATGATCTTCCTTGTTCTTCGAGAAAACCAGAATGTCGTCGAGATAGACCAAAATGAAGTCATTGGTGTAGGCGTTGAAGATGAAGTTCATCATACGAGAGAACGCCAGAGGAGCGTTGACGAGGCCAAAAGACATGACAGTGTATTCATATGAACCATAGCTTGTCCTAAAGCCGTCTTGGGAATATCTTGCTCACGGATTCGAATCTGATGATAACCCATACGGAGATCAAGGCTTGGAGAATACTTGGGCACCTTTGAGTTGTTCGAACAGCTCATTGATGTTGGGAAGTGGGTATTTGTTCTTGATGGTCTTCTTGTTCAATGGACGGTAATCAACACAAAGTCGGTCCGTTCCATCCTTCTTCTTCACAAAAAGAACACCACAACCCCACGGAGAAGAACTAGGCCGGATGAGACCCATTTTCTCTTGAATATCGAGTTGCTTCTTCAGCTCCTTCAACTCTTCAGTCCGAGCTTGTAAGGACGCTTGCACACAGGTTCCGTGCCGGGTCAAGATCAATGACGAATTCAACTGGCCGGTGCGGAGGCATTCCTGGAAGCTCTTCTGGAAAGACGTCTTGATATTCGCAAACAACTGGAATTTGCGAGATAGCATCCAGTTCACCCTTCTCATTGAGAGAAAACAGACGGATAGTATCATCACGAGCGGCAAAGACAATTACATCCTCAGACCAATGAGTCAATTGAATCTGCCTGGCTGCACAATCAAGCCGAGCCTTTTGCTTAGAAAGCCAATCCATTCCGAGAATAAGATCAATATCGGAGTCACCAAGAACCGTTGGAGAAGCCAGAAACTTGTAGGCACCCAAGGTAATAGTAACATCCGGAACGATGGAGTTAGCATGCATGCGCTTACCGGGAGAGACAACTGCTAAAGGACTAGGCAAAACTTGCAAAGCCAAACCATGCGTAGATGAAAACGGTCTCGAGATGAAACAATGCGATGCACCCATGTCAAAAAGAACTTTAGCAGGAATATCATTAACAGGACGGTTACCCATGATGACATCTGATGAATCCTCTGCCTGAGCTGCATTCATCAAGTTGACCTTGGCGTGCTTGGGGTTATGCTTGACCACAGCTGTACTTGCCGATCTGACAGGAGGAGGAGGAGGAAGACGCCTCTGGTTGAAACATTTGTTGGCATAGTGACCCTTCTGTTGGCACTTGTTGCACGTGACCTCTGAAAGCGGACGGTGATACGGAGCACTCGATCCTGGAGCTTGAGACGAAGTCTTGTTCTGAAAGCCAGGGTTGGTTGGGTGGGAAGACCCACTGCCACCTTTTCTCTTCTGCTGATCCGGCTGAGGGAAGGGAGGAGGAAGCCAATACTTCTGCTGCTTGGCCACTTGAGTAGAGGAAGAAGGAGTAACATCTCTGACTCTCTTCTTGGAAGCATCACACCTCAACTGAGTAGCCTCTTGCTTCAGTGCCATGTTGTAGAACTCATCGTACCTCAAGGGCTCAAAGAGAACAAGAGCTAGCTGAATTTGTGCTCTGAGACCACCCCTGAACTGGTATATCATGCTCTTCTCATCAGGAACGTCCTGCTTGGCAAATCGGGTGAGCTTCTGGAACAAATTGTTGTAGTCATAGACAGACAAAGAGCCTTGCTTCAGGTTGCGGAATTCCTCACGCTTGCTTTCAACCATGCTCGGAATATGATGAGCTCGGAAATCTTGCACGATTCATCCCAAGTGATAACACGTCCACCTCTGGAGTCCTTGTACTGCTGGAACCATTCTGCAGCTTGATCTTTGAGTTGGAAGGAAGCGAACTTGACAAAGTCCTCAGGCCTGACGTTACTGCACTCGAAATGCTTGCACAGATCCACAAGCCAATCGTCAGCATCGTGCCTCAACACAATTGCTGAAAGTCTTTGGCCCATTAGCAAGGAACTGGTTGAGTGTAGCAAAGTGATTCTGATTGTTGCCTTGGTTCCCTTGGTTGCCTTGATTGCGCTCTTGAAGAATTTGCATGATCAACTGTGTGTTTGCATTGGTTGCGGCCATCACAGCTTGCCATGCCTCCGGAGGAGGTGGAGGTGGTGGCGGATCTTGATTCTGATTCTGATTGGTGCTCTTAGCGGGAGCCATCCTGAAGAGGTTGACCACCGTTAGCACATAGACAGATAAAATGAAGCTGAATCCAACGGAATGAAAATTGCAACATAAAGTCTTCACATCCGAACAAAATGAACGAATGCATTCCTCTTGAAATGGTCACATATCCATAAATTGAGAAGCCACTTAGAATTTAGGTAGAGAAATAAATCAACAAGGTACGGATCAAGAACGAATACTCGGTAAGAAATCCCAATCTCAAACCAAATATCCGTGGAAGAAGAACTAGAGCTACAAGAATTCCCACCTATGAAACTCCCGAACCTTTCCAGTTATGCAATCAGGTGTTAGGGATACAGGGGAAGCATAATATCTCACCCAAATCTAGCAAATCCTACATCCAGTTGTATCCATCCTTCAACACATAACCGAGAAAAACTTCGGAAACCATCTACCTCAACCTTCGAAAAGCATCTGTTATACAAGTTATGGCGATACTCCCGAACTCCCGCCCCAGTACTGGGTGGCGTCGAGGTTATCTCACCAACGAACTACATAAAAGAGATTTTCAATGTCGGCGTACTAAACTCAGGTATTCCAGAACTGCAATGATAAAATTATGACGACAACACCTCAGAGCTCAACTCCGCGGGACACTTCCACAAAACCCCTGACAGGAGGCACCAAGACAATGTTCTCGTCATAAAACCATCGGAACGATTCCAAGATAACCGCGTGATCCTAATTTTTTTTGTGAAATTTGAGAAGAGAAGAGTCAAAACTCTACGTCAGGATGCCTTACCAGAGCGATGAGGAGACTGGGAAGTAAAAAGAATTCCTAAACTCTCTGATATATAATTCCTAAATGACTCAAAACATTTTTCTAGACACAACTCGGCCGCTAAAGACGATCAAGCAATGGGGCTCCTAAGGTCGGGGAAGGCTCTGATACCAACTTGTAACGCCCTCGATGCGGCTATAGCTCCCACGTGTCGAGGCACGACTTAGATACATAACCGCATTGAAAGCAATGTCACAAGTTAGGCCATCATCACAACATCCCATGTAAGATAAACAATAAAGGGGAGATAACATAGTTGGCTTACACTCGCCACGTCAATCAAGTACATAAAATAGCATTACATCATTCAAACACTCATGGCCCGACTACGGCGCCAAAATAAAAGAACAACCCAACATGCGACACGGTCCCGATCACCCCCAACTGGGCACCACTACTGATCATCAGGGAAAGACACGTAGTAACGTTGAGAGTCCTCGTCGAACTCCCACTTGAGCTCAAGCGCGCCATCTGGAGCGGAATCATCAGGCCCTGCATCTGGTGTAATAGTAATCTGTGAGCCACACGGACTCAGCAATCTCGCACCCTCGCGATCAAGACTATTTAAGCTTAATAGGAAAGGCAAGGTAAATATGTGGAGCTGCAGCAAGCGACTAGCATGTATGGTGGCTATCCTGTTCGCAAAAGAGAGCGAGAAGAGGAGGCAAAGCGCGAACGAGTAACTAGAGGGCAATCCTGCGGAAAACATTACTCCAACACCGTGTCCACTTCCCGGACTCCGCCGAGAAGAGGCCATCACGGTAACTCACATAGTTGATTCATTTTAATTAAGTTAAGGTTCAAGTTATCTACAACCGGACATTAACAAATTCCCATCCGCCCATAACCGCGGGCACGGCTTTCGAAAGTTCAAATCCCTGCAGGGGAGTCCCAACTTAGCCCATCACAAGCTCTCACGGTCAACGAAGGAATAGACCTCCTCCCGAGACGTTCCGATCAGACTCGGTGCCTCGGTTCTACAAGACACTTCGACAGGTTAAAACAAATCTAGCAACACCGCCCGAATGTGCCGACAAATCCCGATAGGAGCTGCACATATCTCTTTCTCGGGGCACACTCAGATTGTCCTAGGTACGGGTAGGCTAGCCCAGAGTTGCCCCTGGTGGCCACCGGCAGCTGACAGGTGGACCAACACTCAGAGGAGCACTGGCCCGAGGGGGTTTAAATAAGATGACCCTCGGGCTCCGGAAACCCAAGGGAAAAAGAGGCTAGGTGGCAAATGGTAAAACCAAGGTTCGGCATTGCTGGAAAAGCTTTAATCAAGGCGAACTATCAAGGGGTTCCCATTATCACCCAACCACGTAAGGAACGCAAAAATTCGGGAACATAACACCGATATGACGGAAACTAGGGCGGCAAGAGTGGAACAAAACACTAGGCGAGAGGCCCAGCCTTCCACCCTTTACCAAGTATATAGATGCATTAAGATAACATGGCAATATAATAATATCCCAATAAGTAAATAAATGTTCCAACAAGGAACGGCCTTCCAATCTTCACCTGCAACTAGCAACGCTATAAGAGGGGCTGAGCAAAGCGGTAACATAGCCAATCAACGGTTTGCTAGGACATGGTGGGTTAGAGGTTTGACATGGCAATTTGGGAGGCTTGAAGCAAGTGGTAGGCATCGTAGCATTGGCATAGCAAAAGAGCGAGCAACTAGCAGATAGTAGTGATTTCGAGGGTATGATCATCTTGCCTGCAAAGTTGTCAGAGTTGACTGGATCCTCGAAAGCAAACTCAACGGGCTCCTCGTTAGCGAACTCGTCTCCCGGCTCTACCCAAACAAGACAAACAAGCAACAAGAGCACAATCAACCACGTGCAAGGATCAACAATATGATGCAAAGATGGTATGCTATGCGGGATGCGATGCGGGATGCATATGCAAGATTTGACAAGGGATGCATGAACCTGGCCTCAACATGGAAATCCAAGTGTGCCACTGGAAAGATGAGATGAAATCGCTTGAAAACGATATAAAGAACACCGGAATCGGAGTTACGGTTTGGAAATGGCAAGCGATTCAAATATGACACCGGTCTGCGATTTACAGCAAGTAGCCATCTAAATGCAATGAGAAGAACATGCTACAACACCCAAACATGAAAAAATACATGGCAGGGATGCATTCATGATGCTTAACAAAAGTCTAGCACTGAGCTACGGCCAATTCATCCATTAACAGGTTCAAACAAGCATGGCAAAAATGCATATGACAAACAGATTTCAGACTTGTGAAATCAACACTTGTCTGGAATTTCAGATCAGGTAGCACATTCTGAGCAACAAAACTACATGATACAGGACTGAACATGGCAAAGTAAAGTATGGCATGGAGCTACTCAAAGAGATTAACAAAAGTCCCTTAGTGACCTTAAGCCAAAAGGGATCAGAAAATACAATTGCAAGCATGTGAACATAGCAAAAACATAATCAGTTTCTCAGACTTAGTGAAAACTGGCACATGCTGAAATATAACTCAAGTAGGCATGTTTACGAGCTCGATGCACTCACTACGGTGCAAGTCATGGCAAGACAAGCATACATCCATCAAGAACACAAAATGCAAGCTAGACATGGCAAGAACAATAGCATAGCATGCACGGATCAACTACAACATCATCGGCAAAATTGCAAACAAGTTGACAATCTGCCCAGATTCACAAAGTAGCAAAAGTAGAGCTCGATTGACTCAAGCTAGGGTGCTCCATAATTGCAAACAAAGACATGGATGGATAGAGCACTACAATATTACAATTAACAAAACATCCTTTACTGATCATCCTCAAAAGAGGCACGGATCACTAGGAAACAACATGAACATATGGCATATGAGATAAACAGATCAAGGACTTGGTGGAATGCTAAGTCCCTGAAATCAGAATTACCAAGTGCACCACTTTGCAAGCTTGTGCTAGTCACCACACACATCACAAAAATACATGGGTTGCACCTCTGGAAAGATGGCAAAACCCTTAACAAAACATATGTAGACATGGGCATATCATGCACACAATAATCATGGCAAAAATGACAAAAAGCTAAATGGAGTAGCAGATCTGACAATTATCTCAAGTAGCCCTCTTCTAACAGCATTTCGGGCATCAAGATGAACTCAAATGAAAATGATGCAATGGAATGAAATGATGTACTCTCTGAGATGAACATTTTGATATGCTATATGCCAAATCGGAGCTACGGATGCAAAGTTACGGAGCTACGAACATGAGCACTTATGGATTTCGAGACTTATAAGAAACAACCTCCGGATCTAGGGTTTACTGTCACGCACGCGAGGACCGAGGTGGCGGCGCTGCTCGCCGGGGAAGCTCGTCGGCGTCGATGGCCGCGGTGGCCGGACCTTGAGGTGGCGGAGAGGGGCGCGCGGCCGGGCGGCGATGGAGGGCCGCGGTCGAGGCGATGGCGGCGGGCGTGATGGGGACGCGGCGCCAGGCGCGTTTTGACTGCGTTTAAGCTCAGTGCGTGGGCGGCGCGAGTCATGGGTTCGCGGCGGCCGGCAGCGGGGGGTCGGAGCGCGAGGAATGGTGCGAGCGGCGGGTCGGCTGGCGGAGGGAGCGACGGGGGCGGCGCTGGCCCGTCGGGCCGCGGGGTCTACTCCGCGGCCAGCGGTGCGTTTCGTTGGGCAGCGTGTTGGTGGTGGCGCTACTACGTGGAGGGCGCGGTTTGTTGCGTGGGCGCGGGGCAGAGCGTGCCGGATCAGCGCGGGGGAAAAAAAACAAATTTTGGGTTTTCCGTTTCCCGTGGCGGGGCCGATTTAGGTTTCGGGGGAGAAGGAGATCCGTAATTCGGGGGGTGAGGGTTTCGTTGTTGTTGTGTTATACCTGAGGGGCAGCTGGAGAGTACAGGTAGCTTCGTTTTTGGCACGCGGCTAGGTGATCTAACGCGTCTAGTATGTTTAGTGAGGTTTTGGGCCAAATTGGTCAGCAGTGTTTGGCTCTACACGTACGATGGCTATTTCGTCCCTCGCCGTACACGTTGGCAGATACTCAAACAAGTGCCATAAGGTACGAAACTTGACAGGCGGTCTACCGGTAGTAACCAAGGCCGCTTGCAAGTCTCGGTCCAATCCGGAAATGTTTAATCCCCACACACGAAAGAAAGCTAGAAATGACCACCGGAGGAGAACGAAGCGCCGGAATGCAAAACGGACAACGGGGAAAATGCTCGAATGCATGAGACGAACACGTATGCAAATGCAATGCACATGATGACATGATATGAGATGCATGACAACGACAACACACGGAGACAAAGACCCGAACCCGAGGAAATAAAATAACTTAACGCCGGAAACGGCAAGAGTTGGAGTACAAATTGGGAAAGTTACATCCGGGGTGTTACAACACTCCACCACTATGAAAGGATCTCGTCCCGAGATCTAGGACTGAAAGAACGCCGGGTACTCAGAATGGAGGTGATCCTCGCGTTCCCAGGTAGCTTCACGGTCGGAATGGTGTGACCACTTGACTTTGAGAATTTGATTGACTTGTTGCGAGTCTTGCGTTCAGTCTCTTCAAGAATAGCAACTGGGTGCTCACGATAAGATCTTCTTGGAGCTCAATGTCCTCGAAGTTGATGGTGCGGTCAGGAGTCTTGAAGCACTTTCGAAGCTGAGAGACATGGAACACGTCATGAACATTTGCAAAGTTTGAAGGAAGCTCGAGTTGATAGGCGAGGTCGCCTCTCTTGCTGACAATCTTGAAAGGTCCCACGTATCTAGGGGCAAGCTTCCCTTTGATACCGAAGCGACGAGTACCTTTCATAGGAGAGACGCGGAGGTAAACATGATCTCCGATCTCGAAAGCCAAATCACGGTGCTTACTATCATAGTAGCTCTTCTGACGGGATTGGGCTGCTTTGAGGTTATCACGAATGACTTTGCACATTTCCTCTGCCTCTATGATTAAGTCATTCCCAAAGTTGGACGTTCACCGGTTTCAGACCAGTTGAGAGGGGTACGGCACTTCCTGCCATACAGAATTTCAAATGGGGCCTTGCCCGAACTTGCTTGAAAACTGTTGTTGTAGGAGAATTCAGCATATGGAAGACAATCCTCCACTTCATGCCGAAGGAGATCACACAAGCCCTGAGCATATCTTCAAGAATCTGGTTGACACGCTCGACTTGACCGCTAGTTTGAGGATGGAAAGCTGTGCTGAAGCGGATGTTGGTGCCCATGGCCTTCTGAAAAGAATCCCAAAACTTGGTAAAGATGCTGCCACGGTCTGAAGAGATCACTTGTGGAATACCGTGCAGAGAGACAATCCGAGAGTATAGAGTTCCGCCAATTGAGCTGCATGATAGACTCTTTGATAGGCAGAAAGTGAGCCACTTTAGTGAGTTTGTCGATGACAACGAATATAGCATCATTGCCACGCTTGACTTTGGAAACCCAGTCACGAAGTCCATCAATGTGTCAAACTTCCATTCTGGAATGGCAAGAGGTTGGAGGAGACCAGCTGGCCTTTGGTGTTCTGCCTTCACTCTTCTGCAGACATCACATTCATTCACGAATTGAGCGATCTCGCGCTTCATTCGAGTCCACCAATAAGCTTGCTTGAGGTCCTGATACATCTTCGTGCTCCCAGGGTGGATGGAGAGGAGAGAATTGTGAGCCTCGTTCATGATCACTTTACGAGGTCACCTTTGGGTACAACAATACGATCCTCGAAGAAGAGAGTGTCCTTGTCATCAAGGCGGTAGCACTTGTACTTGGGTTGACTCTTGGCAATCCCAATCTTCACCTTTTTCACCATAGCATCAAGAAGCTGGCTTGGCGAATCTGGTCTTCCAAGGTAGGAGAGACTTGAAGGTTGGCGAGGAAACCTTGAGGAACAACTTGCAGATTAAGTTTGCGAAAGCTTCACAAAGCTCGGGTTGATAAGGCTTGAGAATCAGACTGTTGCAGTAAGCCTTCCTGCTCAAGCGTCAGCAATCACATTGGCCTTGCCTGGAGTATACTCGATACTCGGATTATACTCTTGAATCATTTCGACCCATCGAGTTGCCTGAGGTTGAGATTAGGCTGAGTGAAGATGTACTTGAGACTCTTGTGATCAGTGAAAATGTCCACTTTTCTTCCCAATAGAGATGTCTCCAAGTCAAAAGAGCATGCACAACTGCCGCCAACTCGAGATCATGAGTGGGGTAGTTCTTCTCATTAGGCTTCAACTGGCGAGAGGTATAAGCAACAACTTTCTTCTCTTGCATCAATACTGCGCCAAGACCTTGGAGAGAGGCATCACAAAAGACCTTGTACGGTTTGGATTCATCAGGCGGAGTCAGAACTGGAGCAGTGATCAATTTCTCTTTCAAAGTGTTGAAAGCAATGTCACACTCCGGAGACCAAACGTACTTGACGTGCTTCTGGAGAAGATTAGAGAGAGGCTTCGCGATCTTAGAAAAGTTTTCAACGAATCTTCGGCAATAGCTTGCGAGACCGAGGAAGCTACGGAGTTGCTTCACGTTCTGAGGAGGTTCCCAATTCACAATTGCAGACACCTTCTCAGGATTCACGGCAATGCCCTCTGGCATTGGCAGAGATGATACCAAGATAAAGAACCTCATCGAGCCAAAATTCACACTTGGAGAACTTGGCGTAGAACTGATGTTCCCTGAGCTTATCGAGCACCAAACGCAAGTGCTTGGCATGATCTTCCTTGTTCTTGGAGAAAACCAGAATGTCGTCGAGATAGACCAAAACGAAGTCATTGGTGTAGGCGTTGAAGATGAAGTTCATCATGCGAGAGAACGTCGGAGGAGCGTTGACGAGGCCAAAGACATGACAGTGTATTCATATGAACCATAGCTTGTCCTGAAAGCCGTCTTGGGAATATCTTGCTCACGGATTCGAATCTGATGATAACCCATACGGAGATCAAGCTTGGAGAATACTTGGGCACCTTTGAGTTGTTCGAACAGCTCATTGATGTTGGGAAGTGGGTATTTGTTCTTGATGGTCTTCTTGTTCAATGGACGGTAATCAACACAAAGTCGGTCCGTTCCATCCTTCTTCTTCACAAAAAGAACACCACAACCCCACGGAGAAGAACTAGGCCGGATGAGACCCATTCTCTCTTGAATATCGAGTTGCTTCTTCAGCTCCTTCAACTCTTCAGGTCCGAGCTTGTAAGGACGCTTGCACACAGGTTCCGTGCCAGGCTCAAGATCAATAACGTGAATTCAAGCTATCCGGCTGCGGAGCCATCCGGAGCTTCTTTGAAACGACGTTTCTGGCTGATTGCTCGTCGAAACATACTGGATTGCGACGATAGCAGGTCTCGTTTCCCTTCTTATGAGAGAAACATGACGGGTAGTGATCATCCTGTCGTCGGGCAAGATCAGTTGTACATCCTACAATGCTCAGTATGTAATCTTGCCTGTCTGCACGAATCAGGTCTGCCTTTGTGTTAGTAAATGCCAATCCATCCAGAGAATAAGTCAATATCGAGTCACCAAGACCGTTGGAGAAGATAGAAACTTGTAGTCACCCAAAGTGATAGTAACATCCGGAGCAATGGAGTTCATGCATGGAGTTAGCCTGCATGCGCTTACCGGGAGAGACAACTGCTAAAGGACTAGGCAAAATTTGCAAAGGCAAACCATGCTTAGATGAAAACGGTCTCGAGATGAAACAATGCGATGCACCCGTGTCAAAAAGAACTTTTGCAGGAATATCATTAACAGGAAGGTTACCCATGATCACATCTGACGAGTCCTCTGCCTGAGCTGCATTCATCAAATTGACCTTGGCATGCTTGGGGTTATGCTTGACCACAGCTGTACTTGCCGATCTCGACAGGAGGAGGAGGAGGGGACGCCTCTGGTTGAAACACTTGTTGGCATAGTGACCCTTCTGTTGGCACTTGTTGCACGTGACCTCTGAAAGCGGACGGTGATACGGAGCACTCGATCTTGGAGCTTGAGACGAAGTCTTGTTCTGAAGCCAGGGTTGGGTGGGTGGGAAGAACCACTGCCACCTTTGCTCTTCTGCTGATACGGCTGACGGAACGGAGGAGGAGGAAGCCAATACTTCTGCTGCTTGGCCACTTGAGTAGAGGAAGAAGGAGTAACATCTCTGACTCGCTTCTTGGAAGCATCACACCTCAATGAGCAGCCTCTTGCTTCAGTGCCATGTTGTAGAACTCATCGTACCTCAAGGGCTCAAAGAGAACAAGAGCGAGCTGAATTTCTTCTCTGAGACCACCCCTGAACTGATTATATCATGCTCTTCTCATCAGGGACGTCCTGCTTGGCAAAGCGGGCGAGCTTCTGGAACAACTTGTTGTAGTCATAGACAGACAAAGAGCCTTGCTTCAGATTGCGGAATTCCTCACCTTGCTTTCAACCACGCTCTGCGGATATGATGACCTCGGAAATCTCGACGGAAATCATCCCAAGTGATAACACGTCCACCTCTGGAATCCTTGTACTGCTGGAACCATTCTGCAGCTTGATCTTTGAGTTGGAAGGAAGCGAACTTGACAAAAGTCCTCAGGCCTGACGTTACTGCACTCGAAATGCTTGCACAGATCCACAAGCCAATCGTCAGCATCGGTTGCCTCAACACAATTGCTGAAAGTCTTTGGCCCGTTAGCAAGGAACTGGTTGAGTGTAGCAAAGTGACTCTGATTGCTGCCTTGATTCCCTTGGTTGCCTTGATTGCGCTCTTGGAGAATTTGCATGATCAACTGTGTGTTTGCATTGGTTGCGGCCATCACAGCTTGCCATGCCTCTGGAGGAGGTGGAGGTGGTGGCGGATCAGGATTCGGAGTCGTGCGCGTTGGAGGAGCCATCCTGAAGAGGTTGACCACCATTAGCACATTGACAGATAAATATTGAAGCTGAATCCAACGGAATGAAAATTGCAACATATAGTCTTCACATCCGAACAAAATGAACGAATGCATTCCTCTTGAAATGGTCACATATCCATAAATTGAGAAGCCACGTAGAATTAAGGTAGAGAAATAAATCAACAAGGTACGGATCAAGAACGAATAATCGGTAAGAAATCCCAATCTCAAACCAATATCCGTGGAAGAAAAACTAGAGCTACTAGAATTCCCACCTATGAAACTCCCGAACCTTTCCGGTTATGCAATCAGGTGTTGGGGATACAGGGGAAGCATAATATCTCACCCAAACTAGCAAATCCTACATCCAGCTGTATCCATCATTCAACACATAACCAAGAAACCTTCGGAAACCATCTACCTCAACCTTCGAAAAGCATCCGTTATACAAGTTATGGCGATACTCCCGAACTCCCGCCCCAGTACTGGGTGGCGTCGAGGTTATCTCACCAACGAACTGCATAAAAGAGATTTTCGATGTCGGCGTACTAAACTCAGGTATTCCAGAGCTGCAACGATAAAATTATGATGACAACACCTCAGAGCTCAACTCCCCGGGACACTTCCACTAAACCCCTGACAGGAGGCACCAAGTCAATGTTCTCATCATAAAACCATCGGAACGATTCCAAGATACCCGCGTGATCCTAAAATTTTTTTTTAGTGAAATTTGAGAAGAGAAGAGTCAAAACTCTACGTCAGGATGCCTTACCAGAGCGATGAGGAGACTGGGAAGTAAAAAGAATTCCTAAACTCTCCGATATATAATTCCTAAATGACTCAAAACATTTTTCTAGACACAACTCGGCCGCTAAAAACGATCAAGCAATGGGGCTCCTAAGGTCGGGGAAGGCTCTGATTACCAACTTGTAACACCCTCGATGCGACTATAGCTCCCACGTTGTCGAGGCACGACTTAGAGACATAATCGCATTGAAGGCATATGTCGCAAGTTAGGCAATCTTCACAAACATCCCATGTAATATGATAATAAAAGGGGAGATAACATAGTTGGCTTCACTCGCCACGTCAATCAAGTACATAAATAACATTACATCATCCAAACACTCATGGCCCGACTACGGCGCCAAAATAAAAGAGAACCCAACATGCGACACGGTCCCAATCACCCCCAACTGGGCACCACTACTGATCATCGGGAAAAGAAACATAGTAACGTTGAGAGTCTTCGTCGAACTCCCACTTGAGCTCATACGCGTCACCTGGAGCGGAATCATCAGGCCCTGCATCTGGTGTAATAGTAACCTATGAGCCACAGGGACTCAGCAATCTCGCACCCTTGCGATCAAGACTATTTAAGCTTATAGGTAAGGCAAGGTAAAATATGAGTGGAGCTGCAGCAAGCGACTAGCAAGTATGGTAGCTAACTTATTCACAAAAGAAAGCGAGAAGAGGAGGCAAAGCGCGAGCGAGAAACTAGAGAGCAACCTGCGCAAACATTACTCCAACACCGTTTCCACTTCCCAGACTCCGCCAAGAAGAGGCCATCACGGTAACACACTCAGTTGATTCATTTTAATTAAGTTAAGGTTCAAGTTATCTACAACCGGACATTAACAAATTCCCATCTGCCCATAACCGCGGGCACGGCTTTTGAAAGTTCAATCCCTGCAGGGGAGTCCCAACTTAGCCCATGACAAGCTCTCACGGTCAACGAAGGAATAGACCTCCTCCCAAGACGTTCCGATCAGACTCGGTGTCTCGGTTACTCAAGACACTTCGACAGGTTAAAACAAGACCAGCAACACCACCCGAATGTGCCGACAAATCCCGATAGGAGCTGCACATATCTCGTTCTCAGGGCACACTCAGATAGGTCAAGCTACAAGTAAAACCAACCCTCGAGTTTCCCCGAGGTGGCCCCGCAGGCTGCCCGGTTCGGACCAACACTCAGAGGGTATGATCATCTTGCCTGCACAGTTGTCAGAGTTGACTGGATCCTCGAAAGCAAACTCAACGGGCTCCTCATTAGCGAACTCGTCTCCCGGCTCTACCCAAACAAGACAAACAAGCAACAAGGATACAATCAACCACGTGCAAGAACAAGCAATATGATGAAATGGTGATATGCTATGCGGGATGCGATGCGGGATGCCAAATGCAAGATATGACAGGAAATGCATGAACCTGGCCTCACATGGAAATCCAAGTGTTCCACTGGAAAGATGAAGATGAAATCGCTTGAAAACAATATAAAGAACGCCGGAATCAGAGTTACGGTTTGGAAATGGCAAGCGATTCAAAATGGCACCGGTCTGCGATTTACAGCAAGTAGGCCTCTAAATGCAATGAAATGAACATGCTACAGCACCCAACCATGACAACAAAATACATGGCAGGGATGCACACAAGATGCTTAACCAAAGTCTAGCACTGAGCTACGGCCAAATCATCCATTAACAGGTTCAAACAAGCATGGCAAAAAAGCAAATGGCAAACAGATCTCAGACTTAGTGAAATTAACACGTGTCTGGAATTTCAGATCAGGTAGCCCTCTTCGGAGCAACAAAACTTCATGCTACAGGACCTGAGCATGGCAAAGTAAAGCATGCATAGAGCTACTCAAAGATCTTAACAAAAGTCCCTTAGTGACCTTGAGCCAAAAGGGATCAGAAAATACAATTGCAAGCATGTGAACATAGCAAAAACATAATCAGTTTTCATACTTAGTGAAAACTGGCACATGCTGAAATATAACTCAAGTAGCATCTTTACGAGCTCGATGCACTCACTACGGTGCAAGTCATGGCAAGACAAGCATACACCTATCAAGAAGGCACAAAATTCAAGCTAGACATGGCAAGAACAATAGCATAGCATGCACGGGTCAACTACAACATCACCGGCAAAATTGCAAACAAGTTGACAATCTGCCCAGAATCACAAAGTAGTAAAAGTAGAGCTCGGTTGACTCAAGCTAGGGTGCTCTATAATTTCAAACAAAGACATGGATGGATAGATCACTACAAGATTAAAAAAACTCCCTTACTGATCATCCTCAAAAGAGGCACGGATCACTAGGAAACAACAAGAACATATGGCATCATGAGATAAACAGCTCCAGGACTTAGTGAAATTACTAAGTCCCTGAAAACAGACTTAGCAAGTGCACCACTTTGCAAGCTTGCACAAGTCACCACACACATCCTAAAAATACATGGGT